>NC_087203.1:78143073-78443073 GCF_015104395.2 Macrobrachium nipponense | reverse complement strand
AGCCAGCCAGGCGCGAGGCGCCAGGCAGGAGTGAGGCGCCAGGCAGGCGCGAGGCTCCAGGCAGGCTCAAGGCGCCAGCCAGGCGCGAGGCGCCAGGCAGGTGCAAGGCGCCAACCTGGCGCGAGGCGCCAACCTGGCGCGAGGCGCCAGGCAGGCTCTAGGCTTCATCCAGAAGAGATCCTTTTCGAAGAAAGCCCTGGTCTTCTTCTTTGAAACAAATGTGATCGCTAAGCACTTCTTGAGTAACTTGATGATTCCTTCAAACAGCTGAGATTTAAAAGCGCTTGAAGTGCGATACTTTTATGAATTCTTGTTCTTTCCAGAACAATATGTCGTGAAGGACATATTAGCTGTAACTTACGGAATATGCAACTCTGGAGTTGACTTCCCTTTGCACGAAGGAAGTCAAGTTGACCTACGAGAGATCCTTCTCTCTTGGTTATACGTGTCTACGGATACGTTGCTGGGATAGGGAGCCGACACTGATCCTTAACTAAGTGAGTTAATTTTTATTTTAACATTGTGTTTTGTTCTTTGGGTTGTTTGAAAGGAGTTTAGGGATAACTCTTTTCAAATTAAGCACTAACCCTCGTGTTAGGATCAGGTGATCGGGATCGGTGTTGTGCTCCTTGATTATGCACTAGGCATAGGTATATGTCATGTAAGTTGGATAAGACCCCATTGACAGATCTACAAGAACTCTTAGCCATAGGTCACATCCTCACTGAGGTTCTTGAGACGAAGCAGACTCCTAGCAATAGCTAGGAAGTCAACCCTTCATCTAAACACATAGAACCAGGTTTTATTTATTTATTACCTACAACGTATGTTGTTTACCTGTCTAATCAGTGAATAGCTGTCTCTTACCTCCACCAAAGGGTGCCAATCAGCTAAGTATATATCTGTCAGGGAAGTTGAATGTATGAAAATGATATTGTTATGATACAATAAAGTTTCATACATACTTACCTGGCAGATATACGTATACGATAAATGGCCCACCCAGCCTCCCCGCAGGAGACAGGTGGAAGAGAAAAATTTGGTTCTAGAAGGTAATGGTTCCTATTCCTGCCAACCAGCGTTAGGACGGTAGATCACCTGACCTACCTACCTGTAGCGTGTGCCGCGAAATTCGAATTTCTATCGGGGAAGACGGAGTCTTAGCTAAGTATATATCTGCCAGGTAAGTATGTATGAAACTTATTGTATCATAACAATATCATTTTTCTTCCTTTTCAGAGGGAAGAATCACCTTTGTATATATCTGCTATCAAAGAACGCAGTAAAAGGCTATACTCTGTCTATACAAGGGAAATTAGAGATAGCAGAGGATTAAGATCTTCGGATCTTATACGATACCTCAATACGACAAGAGTAGGATATCATGTACTTGGAATGGGATCTTTTGTGGCCTCAGATTCCGTGTTCTGACAAGATGGAACTGCTCCTCATCAAACTTCTTTTTTTATGAGGGAATTCTTTGTTTCTCTTGGCCCTAAACGACCAAGAAGACAAGTGAATTTTTTGTGCATTGGAATCTCGCATCAGATTCAATGGAGACTCGGCAATGGGTTCTTGCCAGCATAGTATGTCTGGCAAAAGAACTAAAACCCTCTATTCCTGACTCAACGCTTTCAGATAGAAGTTTCGTTGCCCAGGCAGGGTACTTACGTTTTCACCTACAGAAGAAGAGATGGTTTAAACGTTTGCCTACAAAGTCTTTGGGATGCGATGAGGGCTCGAAATGCTTCCCAGAAGGTATTCAGAGGGATACAATAAAGAGCTCTTAATCAGGAGTCCTCCCAATTTCAGCCCGGAGTCTCCTTCGACTTCCAAGCTCCTTCCCTTCCTTCGGACAAGGATAGGGAAGATTCTGCAACGAGGAACTTCATCAACAAGTAAGAAGAGATCTCATTAGCAACGGAAGGATTCAAGAAGGATCCTCCTTGGAGCAAGACTCTTATCTCTCGTACTGTTAGATGTCTTATCGTCTAATGGATGTAGTTTACTACAATCACCTCCCCTTGCCGGAGAGGCCAAAAGCTCAAAGTGGAAGAATTTCTTCCACCCTTCTCCAATCTCCTGATAAACTATTGTGGAGGTTCAGGACTTTCGGACAATGTAGCGCCAACCAGGCGCCAAATGCCAAAACAGGCATAAAAAAATGCCAGAGGCCAGACAGTTTCAAGGAACACTGTCATTGTCTGATGAAGAGAAAAGAGGGGGCCGGGGGTCCAACCTAGCGCAGATGCGCTAGAGGCGAACAAATCGGACAGATAAGAGTGTCCGATGTGGACATCGCCAGACATCCTCGAGACTCTACCAAGCTCGAAGCTCCAGCAAGTGGAGAGGAGTCAGCCAGGCGCCAAGCGCCAAATAGTGCCAGTCTGTAGCCAGGCGCGAAGCTACTTCCAGGCACGAGGTGCCAGCCAGGAGTCAGGCGAAAAGCGCCTTCCAGGATTAGGTGCCAACCAAGCATCAGGCGCGAGGCGCCAGCCAGACGCCAGCCAGGCTCTAGGCTTCATCCTGAAGAGATCCATTTCAAAGAAAGCCCTGGTCTTCTTTGAAACAAGTGTGATCGCTAAAGCACTTCATGAGTAACTTGATGATTCCTTCAAACAGCTGAGAATTAAAAGCGCATGAAGTGCGAGCTTTTATGAATTCTTGTTCTTTCCAGAACAATATGTCATGAGGACATATTAGCTGTCACTTACGGGAGATGCAACTCTGTGGTTGACTTCCCATTACACGAAGGAGGTCAAGTTGACCTACGAGAGATCCTTCTCTCTTGGTTATACGTGTCTACGGATACGTTGCTGGGATAGGGAGCCGACACTGATCCTTAACTAGTCAGTTAATTTTTATTTTACCATAGTGTTTTTTCTTTCGGTTGTTTGAAAGGAGTTTGGGAATAACTCTTTTCAAATTAAGCACTAACCCTCGTGTTAGGATCGGGTGATCGGGATCAGTGTTGTACTCCTTTGTTATGCCATTAGGCATAGGTATATTGTCGTGTAAGTGGATAAGACCCCAGTGACAATTGCCATCAGGTTCTGTTGAGTAAGTGGATAAGACCCCATTGACAGTCCTCACAAGAGCTCTCAACCATAGGTCACATCCTCGCTGAGGCTCTTGAGACGAAGCAGACTCCTAGCAATAGCTAGGAAGTCAACCCTTCGTCTAAACACATAGGAACCAAGGTTTTATTTATTTATTACCTACAACGTATGTTGTTTACCTGTCTAATCAGTGAATAGCTGTCTCTTACCCTCCACCAAAGGGTGCCAATCAGCTAAGTATATATCTGTCAGGGAAGTTGAATGTATGAAAATGATATTGTTATTGTACAATAAAGTTTCATACATACTTACCTGGCAGATATATACGATAAATGGCCCGCCCAGCCTCCCCGCAGGAGACAGGTGGAAGAGAGAAAATATGATAGAAAATGGGAATGGTTCCTATTCCTGCCACCCAGCTGCAGGACGGTAAATCACCTGACCTACCTAGGCTACCTGTAGCGTGTGCCGCGAAATTCGAATTTCTGTCGGGGACGACGGAGTCTATAGCTAAGTATATATCTGCCAGGTAAGTATGTATGAAACTTTATATAACCAATAACAATATCATTTTAACCCTTTAACGCCGAAGGGGTATAATAAAAATCATCTCCCGTAAGCCGAGGGGGTCTCGGAGTGAGCGCCGAAGCGGAAAAAATATTGTTTTCAAAAAATCACAGCGCGCTTGGTTTTCAAGATTAAGAGTTCATTTGTGGCTCCTTTTTTTGTCATTGCCTGAAGTTTAGTATGCAACCATCAGAAATTAAAAAAATATTATCATATATAAATAATGCGACATATGATAGCGCAAAAACAAAATTTCATATATAATTGTATTCAAATCGCGCTGTGAGCAAAATGGTTAAAGCTAACGAGTTAACTTTTTTCGTTGTATTGTACACTAAATTGCAATCATTTTTTGTATATAACACATTGTAAAACAATCAAAGCAACACAGAGAAAATATGATCACAAAATGATGCATGAATTCGTAACACGCGGAGGTAAAAAAGTTTTTTCAAAAATTCACCATAAATCAAAATATTGTTCTAGAGACTTCCAATTTGTTTCAAAATGAAGATAAATGATTGAATATTACTATACTGTAAGAGTTTTAGCTTACAATTGCAGTTTTTGACCATTTTGGAAGAGTTAAAGTTGACCAAATGTAGGATTTTTTTTATTTTTTTCTATGCAAATATTTCAAAAATGAGAAAAGCTACAACCTTCAATTATTTTTTGTTGTATTCTACATAAAATTGCGCACATTTTCATATATAAAACTCTATGAAATGCCTAATATGAAACGAGCAAATATTATGAGAATGCGATGTACGCATTTCGGAGATTTGCGGCGGAGAATCCGCGTGCGGAGTGAAGGAAAGTTTTTTTTTTTTAAATTCACCATAAAATCTAAATATTGTGCTAGAGACTTCGAATTTGTTTCAAAATGAAGATAAATGACTGAATATTACTAGACTGTAAGAGTTTTAGCTTACAATTGCATTTTTTTTTCGACCATTTCGGTAGAGTCAAAGTTGACCGAACGTGGTTTTTTTTTCTGTTTATCGTGATTTATATGCAAATATTTCGAAACAGAGAAAAGCTACAACCTTCAATTATTTTTTGTTGTATTCTACATGAAATTGTGCACGTTTTCATATATAAAACTTTATGTAACGTCTAATTTAAAATGGTGCAAACATTACGACAATCGGACGAAAAAATGTATGATTTTTTCGGAAGAGTTACCGCGCGGACGTAAGGAAAAAGTTTTTTTCATAAATTAACCATAAATCGAAATATTGTGCTAGAGACTTCCAATTTGTTGCAAAATGAAGGTAAATGATTGAATATTACTAAAATATAAGAGTTTTAGCTTAGTTACATTTTTCGACCATTTCGGTAGAGTCAAAGTTGACCGAAGGTTGAAATTTTGGCACATCGTTATTTACATGAAAATATTTCAAAACTGATAAAAGCTACAACCATGCGTATTTTTCGGTTGTATTTTACATGAAATTCCGCACATTCTCATATATAAAACTTTATGTAACTACTAATTTAAAGTGGTGCAAAAATTATGTCAAAGTGACGAAATAATTTCTGAGATGTGTCACTGATACTTTTTAGTGCAATAAGAAAGAAATTCGCGCTTGTGCGCCTGTGTAACGATTGTAAACAAAACAATGCCTTAATCTGTGAGCTCACAGCATCCCCCAAGGCGCGTGATTCAAAAGTTTTTGCCTGGTACGCCTATAAGTATTTTTCCGCGAATTTTTAAAAAACTTTTTTTTATCGACGTACGATACTTCAAATCGGCACCCAACAGACAATTTATGTTGGCGTTTAATACGTCCAATCGGCGTTAAAGGGTTAATATGAATTTGATTTTAATAATGGATTGATTATATACGTACACCATTATTAGTAAATATATCCAGTTGATATATATGCGCTGAATGTCCTTCGGCGCCGGCGCGAGGCAAATGGCCACAAATTTCATAAATTCTTTCATTCAAGGAAATGTTCTCTCCACTGCTGCTCCGCAGTACCCTCTGGACAGGTGCAGTTGTTCGTGTTGCTACTGCAACTGCCCCAACTCCGTCCTGGATGGGGGACCTATGTTGTCCTGAGGAAGCTGGCGAAGAGGAAGTCTAGGAAGAAGAGGAAGGTGTTGTCGTCTTCTCTGTCGTCGCCTCTTCCCCTTCGACTTCCAAGGCCCCCCAACCGAGAAAGAAGAAGGTGGCCTTGCGCTCCCCCCCCCCCCAAGAAGTCTCGCACAGAGACTTCTAAGGGTCTTCCACTGGTCCTCCTCATCCTCTGGGAATGGGGCCCGTCTCTCCTTCCCCAGGGAAGAAGAAGACGGGGACCGTAGGGGTACCGGCTACTGCTGGTACCTCTGCTCTCAGCTCCAGAGGTTCCACCTTCGGACCGGGAACAGTCTCGGCTGCTCGCTTGAGAGCATCACCGTGTACCTACGGGTGACGTGCAGCCAAGGTCCAGACTGCTGAGTACCTATCGTGTCAGGACCCAGGCACGGAGTGGAAGGATGATAAGAGTCGCTCAGGTGACTCACCAGACCGGTGATCACTCTCGCAGCGATCGTCTAGTACCCAGGGTTGACGTGATGTTCCCACCAGACCGTTAACGTAGCGAGGCTGGGAAGAGGTCCACCCTGGTCAGCCTACTGGTGCTGCTGGTAGGCAGGGTAGGAGCGCCTGTAACAGCTCCCCTGACGCACGAGAACGACGCTCCATCCTTGGTCCAGTGCTTCTCTGCAAGGAGACCGCTGGTCCAGACCTGCATCTCAATCACTACCATGGGTTGGCCATCGCCTGCAGTCCTCCCAGCCTACTGGTTTTGCTAGTAGGGAGGGTAGGAGCGTGAGGTCTCCTTCACCTGTCCCTTCAACCTCCTCGGGCTACACTGGGAGGAATGAGGTAAAAAAAAAAGGAGGGACCATGATGAATGCACTTCTTACGAGCCTGGTTCGGTCTTGGGACCAAACAGATCTTACGCTCAAGTGGTTGGAGGAGATCTTGGGGCTGGCGAGGACGATGACACTTCCTAGACTCACAGAGTGACCATCACCGCTGTTCACGTGATGGTCCCGCTAGACTATGCATTCAGAGACCGGTATGGGCTCCCCCTTTGGTCCTCTTGAGAGGTTTCGACCTCAGCGAGGACTGGGACACATCAGAGGACAGTATCGGCTCTCTCCTGTCAGGTGCACGCTCATCCCCACCCAGACGACGGTCAAAGTGGCGGCAGACGTTTCACCTACAGTATGAGTTCATAACCCTCCTCGGGAAAACGTTTTCTCCTGACGGTAACGTTTTCATAGACTCGGAGCGGCCATCACCACAGGTTGATGGCTGCCCGTAACTCGCTTCTCCAACTGCTAGTTCTGCTGGCAAGGTGAGCGAGAGCGTCCAATCTTCCTCCCCATTCCCTCTCTTCCTATGGCTGCAACAGAAATGGAAGGGATCCTGCAGAGCGTTCTCCGTAGGATTCAGCGTCGGAGACTGCGTTCCTGAAGGGACCTCTGGGTCCTACCGGACGTAGGTCCCCATCGTTGAGGAAGGATCTTGCCCATTCCTCCTTGATTTTTATAGGAGTTGTGAGGACCACCACCAGTTGATCATCTGACAAATTTCAGAGGGTTTTGCTGAGCGCTTAAAATTCCTCAGAGTTTCTAGCACTCTCCGAGTGTTTTTGTCTTCTACGATCTGCAAACACTTGGGCGAGACCACAGTCCAGAGTGGGCGAGACGAGAATTCCTGATAATTGTTACTACGATAATCGGGAATCTCGCCGAATGCTCGAATTCCTGGAATTTCTAGCGTTCGAAGGAAGTACTGCTGCTGAAGGAAGAATATCTCGGGAGGGGCTCAGCCTGGATGGACCTGACGGTCCGTCCCCTCAGTTGGCGGTCACTCCCGCGATAGAGAAGAACGGGCAGTAACAGTCAATCCTCCTCTCTATTTTTTCCCTTTACTTCTTGGTTATACCAGAATAAAACAAGGAAATAAGAGGAATTCGGTAGAGTTTACTCCTCAGAATTCGAACCCAAGAGACTTGTTTTTGGTTCAATCCTAGGATTTTACCGAACATACGTCAATCCGTTCAGGATGGATAGCACCGAGAGTTTGAATGCCTCTCCAGTGCTACTGTTTTGGGAACATCCAGTTCGGCTTGAACTAGTCGTCTTCGGTATCTTGTTATCACCGTAGAAGTCTTCCTTCAGGAAAACTTCACCTTCATGCTCTTCATTAGAGAATAAAGGAAGTCGGCTTCCAGTCCTTAATCTTGTTCCTCGAATGGAAGAGAATTTAGGCTGGAGGTCTATGTACAGGAACCTACAAATATACTACGTATATTTCTGTTATCAGTTGAATTGTCCGAGGTGTAGGCACATACTGTAGTTAACTCTACGGGTATGTGACCGAGACGAATAGTATCTTCTTAATTGAACTACAACTCGGGACTGCCTTGCAAGCTTCCCAAGAGTTACCAGTTTAGATTTTGAGATAGTACTAGTGGTAATGTTTACAACAACACCACTACAGCGTTTGCATTCACCGAAATCCGTTTCGGTTAAAAGGCAAATGCTCGAGCGCATTTTCTTACGCTCGATGATTCTAGCCGAACGCATTCCTTCATGGAATGGATACCTGGCAACTCAGGATGACAAGTGAGAGAGCTAGCAGTGTCTGGGCTGCCTGTCAGCCCTAGCCAGTCCTGCTGGCTCTCCAAGATAGTTCGGTCGGGTTTTCTCTCTCCTCCTCTGCGATGATTGACTACCGAATCGAATCTCTGCCCGGCAATCACAGACTTAGGTCTCTGGTTGGTTGGAATTCTCGCAAACATGTATGACCATCTCTACTGCATCGCCTTTTGCCGTTGCGAGAATTTCAGACAGAGATATCTCACTAGACTCGTTATCATCTTTCTGTTTACCTCACGGTAACAGAAGTCTGTAGCCTAGTCTTCCGCTTCATCGCACCTGCCGCTGCAAAATGACACTGAATGATTTCTTCAGACAGTCTGAGTTTGTCTTCTAAATATATCTCGTAATTTGTAGTTGTGCAATTATTCTTTGTTCACCCCGAATTGTAGATGAATAACGGAAGACTTCGCCTGTTCTCTGCCCTGCCAGCTCTGCTTCCAAGTAATAGAAATGTCCTCCCTGATCCTGCCCATGAGAGGCGGTTCTTCAGGCAGTACAATCCGTGTTTTCATTACTGAAAGGTGCTCCATTTTCATTGCAAACTCCGACTTCTCACCGAACAGCAAAGAAGTAGCGGTTTAGCGTTTTCAGTCCTCTGTAAAACAACAGGGAATTTTTCTACGTTCAGAATCTTGAGAGTTAACTCTCTCAATTCAGCTGTGAAGACGTAGGTCTGCATTCAACTTAGTCTTTCACTGGCATATAGTATTGTTCTCCTTAGTTGAGATTCAACTACTATGAGAACTTCTGTCTTGCCATCAGGGACCACGGTCTCGAGAAGGCAATTGACTTTCGTCTGATGGGCGCATGCCTTGAGAGAATCATCATCTCGTTTCCCAACATCGGTGGCGAACAAGATAAACGATTTGTATGGTTTCTCAGCATAACCCTTCAAAAGGCGAGTATCATGTTTGACTACGTCTCAGATGCCTGACTGCTCACCTCACACTGAGTGCAGTCAGTCGGCAGCTGTTGAAGAGTCCCGAGACCGTCATGAGCTACACTGTGGACTTTGTATTGGTTGATTCAGATCAGTCATTACTTTGTCCTATTGGCGTGTTGCTGTACCCATAAGGATTGACACCCACCATGGAGTGTCGGTGTCTTTATCCACTGCGGAATATTACGAGACCGTGAGAGACTTCTCTGCAGTTGGATACTCCAGTTGATGGGTACTTGTCATCATTCTGAAGAATATGTTGGACAGGAGGATAGATAAGGTCATTGCGACCATTTTTATCTTTCCCTTTGGGCCTGCCCACAGGTCCTTGGAACCTCATTTCTTTGGACCGTTGGTGGATGCTTGCAGGTTGTGTTTGCTTACCCAGCTCCTTCAAGAGGACAAGTTGCATCTCGCCTATGGTGCGCAGTTGTTGAGATAAGAAGGATGCGAGAGTGACTGACCTCTACACCTTCCCGATCTCGTCCTTCCCCTCCTCTTCCTTCGGGTGAGGATAGGACTTGAACTTACACTGGCTGGTCGGACGATTGATGCTTAAGCTTATACATAAAGCATCCTTTTTATGTTTCTTATCAGAATCATAGAAATAATCCTGCTCCTTCCTCTAGCAAGGGGAGGAAGGAGACTGAAAATAATGCAAACCCTTCCCAGAACTTTGCATTAATGCCTCTGACTTGAAATATTCTTCATAGCCCATTTTCGGATGAGTTACGATTCCTCACTCATTTCGAAAAGGCCCAGAAGTCTGACTCTTGATCATGCAACTCCTATACTCTGATCACGTTGTCAGAGGCAGGGCACTCCTCCTCGCTCTTACGACCAGGAAGAGTAGCCTAGGTGTGTAGCACTCCAGTCAGTTCTAGAGGCTTACTCAGATTCCTCCCACCAATCAGTGAGTCTTCCTTGTGTAAAGGATCTAGGGTTTGTATATCGTGTAGGAACAAATCACAATTTTTGGAAGTAAATTGTATTTTTCCTAACTATACAAACCTGAGGTCCTTTACATATATGCCCACCTCATGCCACCCCTCAATCTGAACCTGGGCTGAAAGGCAAAGTGGAGTGTTTACATCCGGGCAGGCTAGCCTACCCGCCTGCCACACGGTAGTTACTGCCTAACCACCTTGTTCAAGAATTTAACGGCCGTAATTCCAGCTACGCCGAAAGTAATTCCTTATGTAAAGGACCTCAGGTTTGTTTAGTTAGGGAAAACACAATTTACTTCCAAAAATTGTGATTTCGCATCCATCATGCAAGTTGCCTTGGTTTGGGCGTGTAGAACAAGCCCTGAGGGAGGCGGACTCTTGGTTACCTGCGGTAGTGGGGGCGGGTAGACAGGACTCTGCTCTTATTCCCAGTCGTAAGCCATTGTATGGTGTAGCGGGTAACCCTTCTTCCGGTTTCAGAGTACCTCTGAACGAATCAGTGGAGACGCTCCTTCCCAAGGCCCCAGCTGGTAACAGACTCGTTGGTATTTAGGTGAGAGAAGCTGCCCTTCTGGAAGACACCTTTAGGAATCAATTCGAAGCGCTGTCGCATACTAATTGGATGCTCACGGGCCTCATGGTTTTCTTAAAATGGAACGGGTATACTCCTCCTAATCACGTTGTTGTCGATGGGCTTAGCTCATCAAGCGAATGCCCTCGACTAGCTCAGAGTACTAGGTCCCCTAAAGGTGCATGCATCATCGCCAGGTAAGCGCTCTAGTTCGTCTTCCTGGCCAGGTCTCCCAAGGAGAGTTGGGTGGTGGTCTTGAAAGTGGGGTACAAGACCTCCCTTTCCACTCGGCCCCCCCTCCACTATCCAATTCCCAAGCAGTTCTTTCAAGCTATTCCCCATCATCGATCAGGGGGGAAAGCTTTGGCGATGGAGATTCGTTCCTAGAGGGACAAGGGAGTTTATAACTAGCTCCCTCCACTTCGGGCTTTTACAGTTGAATCTTCGTAACCTCCAAGGTGGACGGTTCTTGGAGGCCCATCATAGATCTTTCAGGTCTGAACCGTTTCATCGTTTCCACGAAGTTTTTAGTATGGAAACCGACTCAGTCTGTGCTGAGGTCAGTCCGAAAACACAACTGGATGATGTCAGTGGACCTCAAGGATGCATATCACCAAATTCCAATACATCCAGAATTTCGGAGATTCCTGCGTTTCCTGGGTCCACTGGGAACCTTCCAGTTCAAAGTCCTCTGTTTCGGACTAATCACAGCACTTCAGGTGTTCACAAGGGTGATGGCTCCTGTTTCTGCTATCATGCATCGTCAGGGCTTCCACATGAGGAGGTACCTGGACGATTGGCAAATTCAAGCCTCTTCCAGGGAGGAGGCTCTCAGAGCAAGGAATTTCCTTCTAAAACTCTGCAAGACATTGGGGATTCATATCAACAGGACGAAGAGTTCCCTGTTCCCTTCTCAAACTATTACCTATCTCGGCATGGAGATTCAGATGCCTCTTTTGAAGGATTTCCTGACTCAGGAACAAGTGCAGTCGATTATGAGACTAGTCGAACTCTTCCTCTCGGACAAAGCGCAATTTGCAAAAGAATGGAGAAGTCTTCTGGGAAAGATGTCATCTATGTCCCTTCTAGTTCCAGGCTCTCGTCTCCGGATGCGTTCTCTGCAGGTACGTCTCAGGAATCGTTGGGACTTTGGGAAGAGAACGCAGTGATAATCTGGGACGATGCCTGCTTCGATGATCTTCGGTGGTGGTTAGAAGAGGCTCATTTAACCACCAGCGTAAGTCTTGCCCTCCCGATTTCGGAAGTACATCTGTATTCAGATGCCTTGAAATCAAGGGTTTTGGGGTGCAATCGTATTGGGAGGAGTCAATAAATTTCCGAGAATTAAGAGCCATAGAGGAAGCTCTGTTAAGCTTCAAAGATCAAGTCCGGGGGAAAGTCGTAGCACTCTTTTCAGACAATGCTACGGCACTAGCTTACCTCCCCACCAATGGCCCGGCACCTTGATGTGGTGGTGGGGCTTGTGTGGTGCAAGGATGAACTGGGCTACAGTAGCGGAGTAGTGCCCTACCCTGGCAGGTCTAACCATGCTACACAGGCTAGTTCTGAGCATCCAGACTAAGCTCGGTCCACTTTTGAGCCTTCTCCTATTTTCAATCCTTAACTTCTTCCCCTATCAGGAGTGACCATTAGTTGACAACTTTGGACCTACATTGGATTACGGCTCTGACTGCTCCTCTGATTTGATGGAGGGTGAAGAGGACTGACATGGCTCTCCACCCGTAGAATTCGAGTACCTGACGTGCCCGAGCGAGGGGAAAGTCTTATGTCAAACATGGCCCCCAGAGCTGGGTCTGATCTCGACGGACTGATGACGCCTCAAGTTCTGGGAGCCATGTGTATAACCAGGTTGTAGCCTCTAGGGATGGCCACTAAAAGTCGCATAACACATCCCTCCCTTGTTGGGCTCCGTTTTATGTAGGAATATGGTGGGCGGAGGACTACCTGGCTGAAACAATACAATACTCGTATCTATGGATGATACATTGGCCCCCATTGTTGACCACCCTGGATCGGACTTGGAACTGGCTCAGGAAACTATAAATAAAGAAGTTAACGATGATTCCAGATCCACAACCATATCAAACATAGTAACTATGGAACCATATTCAATGCCACAAAAGGAAATTCCTCCAGTAGCAAACGAAAAAATTGAAAATATTAACAGATTTCGAAATAGACGACCCAAATACAGACCAGATCCTACATTGGTACACTTTAACTCATTATTTGGATTTGACACTTGGCCAAGATATATGGTTTTTCAAACAGAAACCGAACTGACCGCTGCTAAATTTGAGAATCTTTTATTAGCTCAGTACCCGACTAAAGAAATGACATTTAGACCTATAACAAGAAAAGAATGGATAGTAGAAGCCACCACAAAAATTCAATCTGAAACTTACCAAAAGCTTAACAATATGAATGGGATAAATGTCACTGTTCAAAGACATGACAAGTTGAACAGTATTGAGGGAACAGTAATGTTACCACCCAATAATGATTGTGATGGCCTACCAGATGAGACATTACTATTGAACTCATTAAAAATTAGATATCCCAATATTGAAAACGTAAAAGTATATGAAATCCCAAATAAAAGACATCAAAGTAAAAAATTGAGAATAGCTAAAATTAAATTTGAAGGGCAGACACTTCCCCCTAATATTAAAATAGAAGGCCAGAGAAGAGAGGTATTACCCCATGTACCAAAGCCTCTTCAATGCACAAACTGCTCTAAATATGGACATACTAAATACAAATGTAGAAATGAACCAATTTGTGCATTCTGTGGATCAGATGATCATGAAACCACTTGGAACTGTGGAGTTCCAAAATGTTGTAATTGTGGACAAGACCACCATGCCAGATCAAAGATATGCCCATTCTACATATATAACACCGAATTAAAACTATTAATAAGCAGGTCAGGCATGTCAATTCAAGAAGGAAAACAAGAATTAAAATCAAGAGGTTTAATGGACCCTGCTAGAAATAAATCATATAGAGATGTTGTAGAAAAAGTGATGTCCAAAAAACATTCTAAAATACCGTGAAAAACTAATGATAAAGAAACTAGGTCAACAGACATAGAAATGAACAAAATGTGTCTTGGAGAATCTAGTAATACAGTACTAGTAAGCAACCCTTATGAAATACTGATGAAAGATGAAGAACTGCCATCTCTAAACTCTGAAAGGAAGAAGATCAAGCTTATCAAACAAGGAGAAAATGAGAAAGAGAAATAATTTCTCCCCCAAAACCTCAAGTTAATACCAATGACATCAAGAAGAAGAAAATGCCTAAAATCAACAGGAAAACATCCCCTAATTTAGATAACGATGAAATAAGTCCTTCACCAGTCTTTCCAAATAAATTTAAAGTAATGAATTCTTCTATAGTTTTCCAAAGTAAATCTGAAGAAATAAACCCTTCGCCAGTCTTTCCAAGAAAATTTAAAGACAAAATTCAATCAATCCAAGGAAGACAAAACGATAATTGCAAATGTCAACAGTGTATCCAAAAAGGCGTAACACCTCAAACCGAATCTCACCATGAACGGTGTGGATGCCAGGTTGGATCAAATACTGACTTTTTACAATTGAAATACAAATACAAATACTTTCGTTTGGGATTCCAAAATACAAAATACAAATACTTTTATTCCTAAATCTAGAAATACAAATACAAATACTTTTCTTCCTAAATCTAAAAATACAAATAAAAATAAATCACTGGTTCAGAAAATACAAATGAAAATACAAGTACTCTTATTTCAGATTTCAAAGCTACTAATAAAAAATCCTCCTGAAAATTTGCAAACTATATACATTTTTTCACACAAGTTTATATCTGTATTCTATATATCATAATTGTGTTTAATCATCATGAATGCCCAGAAGGTTTCCGGGCCAAGTTTTTCTCGCTCAGGAGTGTAAAAATTACCGGCCTTACTAAAGACTTTCAGACGGTGCCGACGTGGCACAGCACCCTAGAATATTTCTTGCAAAAGGCTTCAAAATGCTGAAGCTCTTGTTTTCACGCCAGTACCTCAGTGGGTTCACGTCAAAAGCCAGAACACCTTCTTCTAGGTACGACTCAAGTTCTTCCTTTACCACTGTAGTGTCGCTTGTTGATGCACTTACATTTATTTTCCCAGGTGGTGGCATGTAGGCAAAAAGACGAGGGCGTTTTGCACTCATGTCAGCGACGTGTAAATGACCCGTCATAGTTTCGTGAAACATGGTTGTTGACTCTCTCTCTCTCTCTCTCTCTCTCTCTCTCTCTCTCTCTCTCTCTCTCTCTGTCTTCAAATGATTTTGACTCGAAATATCAAATATAAATACAAATACAAAATAATTTTTTTCTGGGTGCCATGATACAAATACTAATACAAAATACTTTTTCTCTGGATGCTAAAATACAAATACATTAAAATTGTATTTAAATACAATTCAAATACAAATACAATTGTATTTGATCCACCCCTGGTGGATGCCATACATGTTTTTTGCAAGATTGCAAAGAAACAAAACCTTTAAATAAAGAAAAATTGATAAACGTGATAGGGAATTTCTTAGCTAGAAAAGATAATATCTCAAGTCAACCAGAATTACATATCAAAGATTGTATGTGTATTAGACACTTACAATACTATCGTGAGAGCAAAATAGCAGTGTTAGACAATTTCTTAGCCAAACAAGAAGAAATTAAATTGACTACTGAATCAGAACATAGCACAGAAATGTCAAAAACCCCAAAAGAAAATTAAAGCTAATTAAGTGACTAATTACCCATGTTTTTAAAAATATGATATATATATATATATGATATATATATATATATATATATATATATATCTATATATATAGAAATCATATATATATATACATACACATATATAAAACCAACTGTACAAAAAAATCTTTTAACTTTCGTTCGATTCAATTATACAATTATCCAATGGAACATAAACGGTCTGAAAACACGAATGCACTTGGGTGAAATACAAAGACTCCTAAAGCAACATGAACCAATGTGCATATGTTTACAACACGTTAATAATCCAGTCCCATCAATATGTAATTACTATCTGGCATCCTCCGTTTCAGAGAAGGCAAGTTAGGAACAGCAATATATGTTCATAATAGTGTAACCTATGATGAAGTTACAGTTAACAATAACTCATTTCAAATATCTTCAATTCGCCTGCATATGATAAACAAAACTAGCATTTTATTCTGCAGTCTATATAATCAACCTAATGAAAATTATGATATGGCTCAATTATCAAACATTTTTTTTATCACAGTTCAATGAGCCAATTTTAGTTTTAGGTGATTTTAATGCTCACCACCCTTTATGGGATGCCAGTACCATCGACGCAGATAGAGCAGGTAAAGACATAGAAAACCTAATACTTAATTACAACTATTGTTGTTTGAATGAAAATGAAATCCCAACATACTTTTCAAAAACTCATGGGACCCTATCATCTGTAGACCTGTCAATTTGTTCCACTTCGTTAGTAGACAGATTAGAATGGAATACTCTGGATGACCTTTATACCAGTGATCACTACCCAATCGTAATCACAAGTCTTGAAGATAATCATCAACAATTTGTACCAAAATTTAATTTTAAAAAAGCTGATTGGGAAAAGTATGATTTAATTACCAAAAATGTTTGCCCTTTCCAAAGTAACAATGATCACAATGAAATTAATTCATATTTTACAGATTTCGTAATTAGTTCTGGAAGTAAATCAATACCAATGACAACTTGTAAGCCAAAAATAAATCCTGTTCCATGGTGGTCCAGAGAACTTTCAGATATTATCAAACTGAAGCACAAGATTCGCAGACGATTAGACGGACTAAACCAAAGATATAACAAATTATATAAAAGTAATAGATATACATTGAAAGGATTAGTATTAATAGCTATGGAAATTGATTATATTAAACCTTTATTGAATAAGATATCTGCTCAATTCAGGAAAAAAGTTATTAGCAATAGGAAATCATCTTGGGATAAGTATGTCTCAGACTTCTCAGGTGACACTGTTAAACAAATGTGGGATAGATTTCGAAAAATTAATGGCAAATATAGTCGATCACCTAGATCCCCAATATTACATAATGGGAAAAGAGTTCATGATTTAAAAGACATATCAAATATAATAGGTCGCCATTTAGAATCAGTAAGCAATAGCTTGAATTTAGATGAACATTTTCGCATTAGAAAAAGGAATGAAGAAAAACATATAATTAATTTTGAAACAAGTCAACAGTTATACTACAATGTCCCATTTACATTAGAAGAATTTGATGCTGCGCTAAAAACTTGTAGTAACTCTGCCCCAGGAAAGGATAATATCTCTTTTGAACTCCTTATACATCTGAACATTAAAGCCAAAGAATACTTATTAAAATTTTATAATCACCTATGGAAAAAGAAACTACTTCCCAAAGCATGGAAACACGCTATTGTAATTCCTATCCCCAAACCTGGCAAAGATCCAACATCAGTAAATAATTATAGACCTATATCACTAACTAGTTGTCTTTGTAAACTCATGGAAAAGATGGTAAATAATAGACTTATATGGTATTTAGAGAAAAATAAAGTTCTAGCAGCAACCCAATCTGGAAGTAGGAAAAATCATTCAACTTTAAACTCATTAACATCACTAGAAGATCAAATCAAAAGAGGCTTTGTACAAAAGAAAATTACTGTCGCAGTGTTATTCGACATTCAAAAGGCTTATGATACAACATGGAGATATTCAATCTTAAAATCTCTGTATGACATAAATTTAAGGGGTGAACTCCCAATTTTTATACGAAATTTCCTAACAGAAAGAACATTCCAGACAAAAATTGAAACAGTATTATCAGAAACATTTGAAATAAAAGAAGGTATCCCACAAGGCAGCGTACTAAGCAGCACATTATTTGCATTAGCTATCAATAATATTGTTAAAATGCTTCCAAAAGATGTAAACAACAGCTTATATGTTGATGATTTTGCCATTTTTTACACTTCAAACAACCTACGCCACATCCAAAGAATTTTAAATATCTCCATAGCTAAAATTGAACAATGGGCATCATCTGTTGGATTTAAATTTTCTGTTGAAAAAACACAGGCAATAACATTTTATAAGGATCAGCGCTGGCTCAAAAATCAAGTTATATCTCTTACCATGAATAACACTCCTATATCCAAAAGGCAAATTCTTAGGCCTATATTTTGACAATCATTTGAACTGGAAGGCCCATGTGAGACATACCAAAGCAAAGGCCTTGAAAGCTTTAAATATATTTAAAAAATTAGCCCACACTTCATGGGGTGCTGATAGAGAAACATTATTGAAACTTTATAAGGCTACAGTTCTACCAATATTAGAATATGGCAGTCCAATATATAGTTCTGCTAGTGAGACTACTCTCAAAATGCTAGACCCAGTGCATCATCTTGGGCTTCGTTTAGCCACTGGAGCATTCAAATCATCACCAGTCCAATCGTTGATTGTAGAAAGTGGAGAAATGCCACTATCTTATAGATTCAAAATAACAACGATGTGCAGAGCTTTAAAAATTGTAAATAGTCCAGCAAAAACCAAAGATTTATTTAAAGATCCAGATTGTTTCTGGAATACAAATATTATCCCATCCTTCCCTGTTAGAGCTAATATTAAATTTTACAATTTTAGCAAAATAATGCCTCCATGGTTGATAAGTGCTCCCCGTATATGTAGCAAATTGTGTACAATACCAATTAATAAATTGAATAATCCCCTTGCTATAAAGCAGTATGCTTTGGAACATATCAAGATACACAATAATAATCACATACTATATACTGATGGTTCCAAAGATGATAGGGAGTGGATATTCGCTGTTTACGGAAACAATATAAAGATCCAAGCCTCCTTACAAAGCAAAGCATCAGTGTTCACTGCTGAATTACTAGCAATAAAAACAGCGTTAACAACTATATCTGAAAACCAGTTTAATGAAGTAACCATCTTTAGCGATTCACTAAGTTCAATAAATGCAATAAGCTCTTATACTCCAAAAAACAAAATTATAAATGAAATTAGACATACATTACATGAAATGGAAAGGCAAAAGATATCTGTTACTCTATGTTGGATACCATCTCACATAGGATTAGAAGGCAATGAAAAGGCAGGACACCTATGCAAAAGAGGCTAGAACACTCCTAACATCAGCAGAATTATTGCCACTAGAAGATTATATTAGACACAGTAAATCAGTGATTAAGAAAAATGGCAAAATAACTGGAGGGAAAACCATCCTAACAATAAATTAAGAGAAATAAAAGAAACTGTAGACCCGTGGCCATCATCCTATCAGAAATACCGCAAGAATTCAGTAATATTGACACGTCTAAGAATTGGTCACACTAAACTGACACATGGTTACCTAATGAGTAACCCCCATGCCCCTATACCTATGTGCGAAATATGTAATGTACAAATAACAGTAAAACATATTTTTAAAATCTGTCCAAAGTATAGAATCCAAAGAGACATATTATTTAGAAGGTATTCTTTTAAAGAAATATCTGAAAGTGACAAATTTTCACTTTTTAATATTTTAAAATTCCTTAAATTTAATCATTTATACGATAAAATATAATATATAATAATTTATAATATACTCCAGATGGTAAATATTTATTTTTTAGATAATTTATATTCCAGATAGCAAATATTTATTTTTTAGATAATAATTAGTATAGATTAGATTTTAAATAGCATGTCTAATCCTTTGGGCCAGCCCTAGGAGAGTTAATATTAACTCAGTGGTCTGGTTAAACTAAAGTTATAAAAAAAAAAAAAACTAGCTTACCTAAAGAGAGAGGGAGGTACAAGGTCATCAACCCTGAACATCGTCGCGCAGAGAATCTTACGTTGGTGTGAAAGCCACAAGACCTCATTACTAACACAGTTTATTGCAGGAAAGCTCAACGTCCTAGCAGATGCGCTGAACCGTTCGAAAGAAGTCTGAGGAAGTGAATGGGCATTAGTGCAAGAGGTAGTCTAATCTCTGTTAAAGAGGTGGCCAGCCACGGTGGATCTGTTTGCCATAAGGCTGAACTCTCGTCTCCCAGTATATTTCTCTCCGGTAGCAGACCCTATGTCTTGCGGGACGAACACTCTGCTCCACCCGAAGGCCCCCTCATATTGGGACCACCTTGACGTGGTGAGGGGGCTCTTGAACCCTAGGAATTTGTTCTTGAATTCAAACCCAAGAGTTCATAGCTGGGACTGGGTTTTATATCTGAAGCTAAATAGTGGGAACCGTGGCAGGACCATCAACTGCCTGATGATGTTCGGACCAAAGTGATATCAGGTGGAACTATTTTGCAGGGCTGGACCACAGATTCCAGGGGGGTCTGGTTTTGTGGATAGGACTCTCTGCATTCTGTCCGGTTTGCCCATAATGTGATTAGGGTGGGGATGATTGTATTCTTGTAATACTCTCAGTCCTATCAAGTGGGTTTGGCTTACACTTGGGCCACTCTAATCATGTTGTGCCATCCCCTGTGGGGTAGGGTAGGGAGGCGGACATATGGGAGTCGGTTCTCACTTGTGCCATTAGTGGAAGAATAAACTCTCTTTAAGGTTTTCAGGTTTATTTTTTTCTCTTAAATCTTTATGATATCAAAAAATAAAGATTCAAGTACCCCTGGGCCCTTTGATGGTAGTGAATCAGCACAGTTGATGACTGATGGAACCTCCCCTGGCAACCTTCCAGTGTAATTACACTGAAACCCTATGCTCTAGTACAGAGTAAAGGGAAATTAAGCAGAAATTTATATGAAATTGGATTGGGAATATTTGAAAACTTACGATAAATATTTAACTTTTAATCTGTAGGAATCTATTTGTGATATTTTTCATGTGTATCGAGATATTGTGAAATGTTGGGGCCGAGAGCCTAAGATTTCTTATGAAGATCGAGGAAAGCTGATGGTAGAATCTGCCTCAGCAAAAGAAACTGAAAAACTAAAAACATTATCCATCTTGGAGGAGTCAAAGTAGAATGTGCAGTACACGCTTTTGGAATTACTCCAAGGGAATGATATATGCACCCCAACTGATGACATACTCCAAAGAAAAACTTGTAGAAGAACTAAAAGATCAAGGTGTAATAAGAATTGAATGAATGAAGAAGAAGGTAAATGGAATCTTTGTCCTATTTCCCAATTTAATTATTACATTCAATTCTACTTGATTGCCTACTATAGTAAAAGCAGCCTGGCTACGTTTCAAGATTAAACAATATATCCCAAGACCGAGGAGATGTTTCCATTGTCAAGAATTCGGACATATGTTAGGGTCCTGTAGACAGAAACTGCAAGGCAAGCCTGCCACTTGTGTCAGATGCAGTGAACTAGACCATGGCATATGTAATAAACAAGCCAGATGTATACATTGTGGAGACAATCATCCATCATCTTCACTTAATTGTGATTTATACATCATAGAAAAAGAAATTCAAACTTTAAGGGTAACAGAACGTATCACATTTAGGGAGGCAAAAGAGAGAGTATTGAATCAATATGTCAGACCAGGAACATCCTTTTCCAGTGTTGCTGCCAACCGAAGAAGAAATATAAATGTTACCAAGGATAATTAAAACAGAAAACCAGTGACGACCTGTACTCGTGCCTCTTTGGAGGCAGTGCCAATTGTTGCTGGCGCTCCTTCCTCTTCGGAGGCTGCACCAGTGATTTCTGGTGCTCCTGCCTCTCCGGAGGCTGCACCAGTAATTTCTGGTACTCCTGCCTCTTTGGAGGCTGTGCCAGTGATTTCTGGTGCTCTTGCCTCTTTGGAGGCCCCTTTTAAGTTGAGACTGCCTTGACGGAGTTACACATTTCCAACCTATGGTTGAAACTGCGTGGCGAGCAAGCGGGCTTTCGAACTGGGAGAATTATCTCCTAGTCTGAATCTAAATGTCTCATTTTTTCTCTAACTGGATCATCTTCCAATCTCTTACTTTCTATCACTCAGTTGCTCCCCATAGCTGTCCTCCTTCTCTTCACTAAAACCCTCGTGCAGGTTAGGTAGGAGCTGGGTCTTTGAACTTAGGCTTTACCTTGATCCAAATAGCAGGGACTATAGTGGTTTGGTCCGCCGCTCGAATATGTTTGGACCCTGAGGATATTGTTGTAATTCTACGTCAATATTTATAAGGGCGGGACTACCTGTGGAGACTTACCTACGGAATGCGGGGAGGTATAGTCTCCACGGTAGGACTCTCGGCAATTTATCCGGATTGCCCTCTAAAATAACATGAATGGGGATGATTGCATACTAGCTATGCCCTCGGTCCTGTCAAGCGGGTTTCGTTTACACTTGAGCCAGTCATGTTATGATAGAGCCATCCCTTCGGGGTAGGGTAGGGAGTGGACATATGGGAGTTGGTCTCTGCTATGTGTCTTTGGTGAAGGGGATATCTTTGAGAAGAGACCCAGTTTTTTCCATGACTTGCAGTTGGTTTCTCTGTAATTTCAAAAAAAAGAAAAAATGGAAATTGACTATGGAACTCAGTCCCCCGGAAAATGTGACCCCGTGACACTAGATAACCATCTGACCCTGGAAACTAACAAGGAAACCCTTTTGGACACTTCAATCCAAAATATAGCAACTATGGAGCCGTTTATTAGGCCAAAAAGATTTATCAAAAGAAAATTCCAGCCTAGCCCTTCTCTAGCTTTATTTCAATCACTTTTTGGAAAGGACAGTTAGACAAGATTTTTGACAATAGAAAGTGAAAACAAAATTTAAAATTGAATAGAAAATTATTTACTGACCAGATACCCAACAGAAAACATGAAATTTCGTCAAACACAGACAAATACATGGATAGTGGAAACCACTACTAAAGCCTAATCAGAAAACTACTTACAAATTACGAACATAGATATAAAAATAAAAGTCACCAAGCATAATAAACTTAGTAGTATTTGTGGTACTATAATCCTGCCAAATAATGACGACAAATTAATAGATAAAAATATGTTGATGGACTCGCTTAAGAAAAGATATAAAAACATTGAAGATTGTGACATCTATGATATCCCAAGTAGGAAAAATTCAAAAATAAATATACAGATAGCTAAATTGAAATTTGAAGGAAACGAACTCCCTTTAACAATTAAAGTATTAAGGCAGACGAGAGAGATCAGACCATATATCCCTAAACCACTACAGTGCAAATCATGTAGTAAATAAAAATTGTAGAGAACCTCCAAGATGTGCATATTGTGGATCATACAACCACACAACAAAATGGGACTGTGAAAACCCAAATTGCATAAATTGTGGTCAGAATCACCACTCAAGATCAAAGGAATGTGCATATTACTTATACAACACTGAACTAAAAATCTTACAAGAAAGAAGTGGAATGTCAATAAGAGAAGCTAAGATAGAACTAAAAGTAAGAGGTTTACAAGATCCAGCAAGGAAAAACACATATAAAGAGGTAGTAAATAAAGAAGTGCAAAACCAAATTCTTACAAAATTATACAGTATAAATCAAACAGAAAATACTCAAAATAAAAAAACCCAAAATTCAAGCTCAGAAGCTGCAGAACATATAAGTAACACAAATTTATATAATATATTACCAACACAAGAAATGCATGAAGATGATGAATTTGGAGGACAAGCAAAATACAAGAGCTGATTCAAAAGACAAAAAAAGACTACTTGAAACAACCCCACCCAAATCCAAAAAACAAATTAAACAATCAGTAAGACCCAAAATCTATATGGAAAAAAATGAATACCGAGAAGACAGCTTCAATGAAAATTGCTTGCAAACAAAAAATGAAAAAAAAGTGAAACCCAAATAAAACAGAAAGTTAAAATAGATAAAATTGAAGAAAGTATTGAAATAGAACCCAAGATCAAAAGCCATTTAAATGCACCTCTAATAAAAAGAACATCTGAGACTCTTCAGCCAATAAAGAAAACAATAGCCGAAATACATCACCCACCAAAAGAAGAACAAAGTACAGCAAAATTATACAACTTCAATAAAATACAAAGTTCAGGAAAACAAATATATTAAAACAAAACCCAAAACTTTCTTGAAATGTCTATTTTACAGTGGAATATTAGAGGATACTACGTATCAAATAATGAAAACCTAAAATCATTAATTAGAGAATGTATTGCTTACAGGAATCTAAAATAGGCAACAATGAACTCAATGCTGGCATAAATTATAAAGTGTGGAAATCAACACAAATTTTAAATGACAACAGCCAAGGAGGAACTGTAATCATAACGCATTCTTCAGTCAAATGCCAACCTGTTAGGATTAACTCGGTAATACAGGCATGTGCAGTTAAAGTATTCCTGGAAAAAAAATAACCGTATGCTCAATATATATGGAACCGTCTCTAGAAAGTCGTTTAATAGATAATCTTGGAAATAATAGACCATTACAAGTGGAAGATTTAGAAAATCTAATAGAACAATTACCAAAACCTTACTTATTAGTAGGTGACTTTAACGCCAAACATCCCATGTGGGGAAGTACATCTTCTGACAGGAGAGGAAATATTCTCCTAGATTTTATAGATAACAAAAATTTGATTATTTTAAATGATGGTTCTCCAACAAGATTTGATGTTTATCATAATACCACATCTGCAATAGACATAACTTTATGTTCCCCAGAAATTGCCACAGATTTCAGTTGGAAAGTAAATAATAATTTATTTGGGAGTGACCACTGGCCAATACAAATTGAGTTGTAAAGTAATACTAATATAACATATATACCGAAGAGGAAAATGGAGGAAGGAAATTGGAATTTATATAAAGAAAAAACGGTAATTAACGAAAAACTATCAGACTTTACAAACCAGATAGATGCTTATGAACATCTAGTAAAAACAATAGATGATAAAGCCAATGAAATTATTCCAGTTACCTCAGGCAATCCGACTAGACCACTGGTACCCTGGTGGAATGAGGAATGTAAAGCAGCAAGGAATATAACAAGAACATGCTTTAGAAGATATCTGAGACATAAATGTGATGCCAAAAGAATTGCGTATTTGAGAGCTAAAGCAAAGCAGAAAAGAATATTCAAGATAGCCAAAAGAAATTCTTGGAAAAAATATATTAATAATATAAATTCTAAAACTCAAGACAAAGAAATCTGGAAGAAAATAAATAAACTGCAGGGTAGATATCGGCCAGAACCATTACCTATATTAAAAGTAGAAAATTACTATATTTCCGACCCCAAACCAGTAGCAAATTAATTGGGTAAATGCTTCGCCAAAACATCTAGTATCTCAAATTATACAAAGAAATTCTAATTAAAAATTAAAAATTATGTCCCAATACCATTAAAATCTAATAATCAGGAAAACTATAATCTTCCTTTCACCATGGAAGAACTAGAAAATGTCCTGAAACTTGCAAGTCCAACAGCTCCAGGGGAAGACAATATTAGATATGAAATGATAAAAAATTTACCAGATGAAAGCAAAACCTTTTTATTAGAAATTTTAAATGAATTATGGCGTTCTCACAGCATGCCTAAAACCTGGAAAGAATCTTTAATCGTACCAGGCTTAAAACCAGGAAAAGACCCAGAGTCACCAAGTAGCTATAGGCCAATAGCACTTGCTAGTTGTCTAAGCAAGATATTTGAAAAAATGGTGAATAACAGATTAATATGGGTATTAGAAAACAAACAGCTATTGTCAAACAGACAGTTTGGATTCAGGGAAAATAAAAGTACCATAGATCCCCTCTTAATGATTACAAGATAGATACAAAATGCAATGGTTGGTAAAAAACAAACAATAGGAGTATTTTTTGATTTAGAGAAAGTATATGATACCACCTGGAGGGGAGGGATTTTTAAAAAATTGATAGAATGGGGAATAGGAGGGAATTTATATGAATATATTAGGGAATTCCTATCAGAAAGATATATAAAAGTCAAAGTGGGGGCAGAAATCTCTGAATCATTTATCCAGGAGGAAGGAATCCCCCAAGGTAGTGTACTAAGCGTGGCGTTGTTTGCAATAGCAATAAATGAGATAATGGAAATGATCCCACTAGGAGTCCAAGGATCCCTTTTTGTAGATGACTTCATCATATATAGTAGCGGTGAAAAAGCGCTGGACATAACCAATAGATTTCAAGCAGGTATATACTATAGGGTAAAAAACTGGGCCGATAACAAGGGTTTTAAATTTTTACCGCAAAAAACAAAAGCAGTCAGATTTACAAGATCAAGAAAACAGGAATTAATTCTTACTTTATACATAAATAATGATATAATTGAATATAATGATCAGATAAAATTCCTTGGTGTAATACTTGATAAAAAACTTACACTTAAAGAACATATAGAACAACTGGCGATAAAAGTGAGAAAATCCTTAATTATAATAGAAGTAATTGCGCATAATGACTGGGGTGCTGATAGAACCACTCTGATAAGAGTATATAAGGCTATTTGTCTAAGTAAACTTGATTATGCATGTCAAGTATATGGTAGTTCTTCTAAAACCATTTTAATAAAACTGGATGTCATACATAACATGGGTATTAGACTATGCAATGGAGCCTACAGAACTTCCCCCGTGGAAAGTCTGTATGTATAAGCAGGAATAAGATCCCCTGAAAGTACCCCCCTGATCCCAACTCCTTGACGAGGTGGGGGGCTTAGGGATCCACTGCAGAGGGAGTATGCCCCTGTATGCCCACTCTCTCTGCTGTGGATCCAACTGAACATTGGGACCTTTCACTCCTTTACTCCTCCTCCTCTAAATTTTCCCTCTTCCCTCCTTCTTTCGTTGACGACCTTGGCGTGGTTTTGGAGTATTGAATTGACCGCTCTTTTAACTTGATGGAGGGTGGAGTTGGACGGCATGCCACTCCACCCGTAAAACTAGAGTACCTGACGTGGTCGAGCGAGGGGAAATTTTTATGTCAAACCATGCCCACAGTGCTGGGTCCGATCTCATGGGACTGACGACCCTTAAGGCACTGTGGGTATGGTGTATATCCAGGTGAGTGTCCCAGGGCAGTTACCACAGCGTAACAGTATTGCTCCTCCCTCAGTTGGGCCTCCTTGGTGAGAGGGATCTCATCCTGGACGAAATATTTAAACTTTATATATATGGAAACTAAAACAAAAACCCCTACGACTTCTGGCATGGCAATGGACTGTTCTAAGGAAAACCCAGGTAATGAAGAACAGGCTGGTATTAAAACTTTAATACCATACAAGCCACACAAAAAAGCAAATTTAGAATTGACCCAACCTTGACTCACTTCGACTCCCTCTTTGGGAGTGGAAGTTGGTCAAGGTTCTTGACCTTGGAAACTGACAGAAAAATATCAGCATTAAGATTGGAAAATTATTTGTTAAGTAGGCACCCAACCTCAGAAATGTCATTTAGACAAATAAAAGAACAGGAGTGGTTAGTAGAAACCACTACAAAAAATCAATCTGAAAATTATTTAACCATAAAGAACATAGACAATATAAAAGTAACGATAAGAAAGCACGACAATATGAACAGTGTACAGGGTACTGTAGTACTTCCTAAAAGTGAAGAGCCAATAGAGAAAAATATTTTGCTGGATTCCCTTAAAAAAAGGTACAACAATGTACAAGATTGTGAAGTTTACAGTATAACCAGTAAACAAAGTAATGAAAAGACATTGAAAATAGCAAAAATAAAATTTGAAGGCCAAGAATTGCCTTTCAAAATTAAAATCATGGGCCAAAATAGAGAACTGAGACCTTATGTTCCAAAACCACTACAGTGCCAAAACTGCAGTAAATATGGGCATACATGGAAAAATTGCAGAAATATATCGATTTGTGCATATTGTGGATCTGACAAACATACCACGCAGTGGAATTGTGGTGAACCAAAATGTGTAAACTGTGGCCAAAATCACCATGCTAGGTCTAAGGAGTGTATGACTATATATACAATACAGAACTGAAATTACTTCAGGGGAGATCAGGAATGCCAATAAGAGAAGCCAAACTAGAGTTGAGAGTTAGAGGAATGCATGATCCCGCTAGGAAGCAAATGTTCTCTGCTGCAATGAGCTCAAAGAATGAAACAAAAATGGAAGCAAATAACAAACCCCTAATAGATAAATCAGAAGAAAAAATAACTTTACAAGAAACTAGTATAGCAAGAAATCAAGATACTTGTGCAACTGTTTGTTCAAATTCATTTGAGATATTGGAGGAAATAGAAACACAAGAGAATAATACATATATAACTGAAATATTACAAGATAATTATAATGAGCTGGAAGCTAAAGATAAAGAGGCCTTTAGAGAGGAACTCCACCCAAAACCAAGGAGGACAAGCAAAACACAAGAGCTAATTAAAAAGACTACTTGAAACAACCCCACCCAAATCCAAAAACAAATTAACAATCAGTAAGACCCAAAATCTATATGGAAAAATGAATACCGAGAAGACAAAGTCAACGAAAATTGCTTGCAAACAAAAAATGAAAAAAGAGAAACCCAAATAAAAGAGAAAGTTAAAACATCAGATAAAATTGAAGAAAGTATTGAAATAGAACGCAAGAGCAAAGGCCATTTAAATGCACCTCTAATAAAAAGAACATCTGAGACTCTTCAGCCAATAAAGAAAACAATAGCAGAAATACATCACCCACCAAAAGAAGAATAAAGTACAGCAAAATTATACAACTTCAATAAAATTCAAAGTTCAGGAAAACAAATAAAGATAATAAAACAAAACCCTAAACCTTCTTAAAATGTCTATTTTACAGTGGAATATCAGAGGATACGTATCAAATAATGAAAACTTAAAATCACTAATTAGAGAATGTAATGCAAATATTATTTGCTTACAGGAAACTAAAATAGGTAACAATGTTCTCAATGCTGGCATAAATTATAATTTGTGGAAATCAACACAAATTTTAAATGACAACAGCCAAGGAGGAACTGCAATCATAACGCATTCTTCAATCAAATGCCAACCTGTTAGGATTAACTCTGTAATACAGGCATGTGCAGTTCAAGTATTCCTAGAAAAAAAAATAACAATATGCTCAATATATATGGACCGTCGTTAGAAAGTTGCTTAATAGATCATCTTGGAAATAGTAGACCATTACAAGTGGAAGACTTAGAAAATCTAATAGAACAATTACCAAAACCTTACTTATTAGTAGGTGACTTCAACGCCAAACATCCCATGTGGGGAAGTACATCATCTGACAGGAGAGGAAACACTGTCCTAGATTTTATAGATAACAAAAATTTGATTATTTTAAATGATGGTTCTCCAACAAGATTTGATGTTTATCATAATAGAACCTCTGCAATAGACATCACTTTATGTTCCCCAGAAATTGCCACAGATTTCAGTTGAAAAGTAAATAATAATTTATTTGGGAGTGACCACTGGCCAATACAAATTGAGCTAAAAAATAATTCTAATATAACATATATACCGAAGAGGAAAATGGAAGAAGCAAATTGGAATTTATATAAAGAGAAAACGGTGATTAACAAAAAACTATCAGACTTTACAAACCACATAGATGCTTATGAACATCTAGTAAAAACAATAGATGATAAAGCCAATGAAACTATTCCAGTTACCTCAGGCAATCCGACTAGACCACTGGTACCCTGGTGGAATGAGGAATGTAAAGCAGCAAGGACATGCTTTAGAAGATATCTGAGACACAAATGTGATGCCAATAGAATTGCATATTTGAGAGCTAAAGCAAAGCAGAAAAGAATATTCAAGATAGCCAAAAGAAATTAATGGAAAAAATATATTAACCCTTAAACGCCGAAGCGGTAAAAATCAAAAACTCCCCCGAATGCCGGAGCCGGTTTTGAGTGAGAGCGGAAGCGGAAAAAATAATTTTTTCAAAAAATCACAGCGCGCTTAGTTTTAAAGATTAAGAGTTCATTTTTGGCTCCTTTTTTTGTCATTGCCTGAAGTTTAGTATGCAATCATCAGAAATGAAAAATAATATCATTATCATATGTAAATAATGCGATATATGGTAGAGCGAAAAAAAAAAATTCATACATAATTGTATTAAAATCCCTCTATGCAAAAAACGGTGAAAGCTAACGAGTTTATTTTTTTTTTCGTTGTATTGTACACTAAATTGCAATCATTTTGATATATAATACATTGTAAAACAATAAAAGCAACACCGGAAAAATATTATCACAAAATGATGAACGAATTCGTAACGCGCGGACGTAAAAAAATATTTTTTTCAAAAATTCACCGTAAATTTAAATATTGTTCTAGAGACTTCCAATTTGTTTCAAAATGAATAAAAATGATTGAATATTACGATACTGTAAGAGTTTTAGATTAGAATTGCAAATTTTGACCATTTCGGACGAGTTAAAGTTGACCGAATGTCGAAATTTTTATATATATATTTTTTTTTATATGCACATATTTTAGAGATGAGAAAAGCTACAACATTCAATTATTTTTTATTGTATTCTTCATAAATTTGCGCACATTTTGATATATAAAACGTTATAAAACGGCTAATATGGAAAGGAGCAAATATTAGGATAACGCGATGTACACATTTCTGAGTTTTTCGGCCGCAAAGCGGCGCGCGGAGGGAAGAAAAATATTTTTTTCAAATATTCACCATAAATCACAATATTATTCTAGAGACTTCGAATTTGTTTCAAAATGAATATATGACTGGATATTACGAGGTCGTAAGAGTTTTAGCTTACAATTATGTTTTTTGACCATTTCGGTTGCGTCAAATTTGACCGTACGTAGTTTTTTTCCCAATCATCGTGATTTATATGCCCATATTTCCGAAATGAGAAAAGCTACAACATTCAATTGATTTTTATTGTATTTTTCATAAATTTGCGCACATTTTGATATATGAAACTCTATAAAACGGCTAATATGGAAAGGAGCAAATATTAGGATAACGCGATGTACACATTTCGGAGATTTTCGGCCGCGAAGCGGCGCGCGGAGGGAAGAAAAATATTTTTTTTAAAAATTCACCATAAATCACAATATTATTCTAGAGACTTCGAATTGTTTCAAAATGAAGATAAATGACTGGATATTTACGAGGTCGTAAGAGTTTTAGCTTACATTACGTTTTTTGATCAATTTCGGTTGCGTCAAAGTTGACCGTACGTTAGTTTTTTTTCCCAATCATCGTGATTTATATACCCATATTTTCAGAAATGAAAAAAGCTACAACATTCAATTATTTTTTTATTGTTTTCTTCATGAATTTGCGCACATTTTTATATATCTAACTCTATAAAACGGCTAATATGGAAAGGAGCAAATATTAGGATAACGCGATGTACACATTTCAGAGTTTTTCGGCCGCGAAGCGGCGCGCGGAGGGAAGAAAAATATTTTTTTCAATAATTCACCATAAATCACAATATTGTTCTAGAGACTTCGAATTTGTTTCAAAATGAAGATAAATAACTGAAGATTACTAGGCCGTAAGAGTTTTAGCTTACAATTACGTTTTTTGACCATTTCGGTTGCGTCAAAGTTGACCGTATGTAGTTTTTTCCCCAATCATCGTGATTTATATGCCCATATTTCAGAAATGAGAAAAGCTACAACATTCAATTATTTTTTATTGTATTCTTCATAACTTTGCGCACATTTTGATATATCTAACTCTATAAAATGGCTAATATGGAAAGGAGCAAATATAGGATAACGCGATGTACACATTTCGGAGTTTTTTCGGCCGCGAAGCGGCGAGCGGAGGGAAGAAAAAATATTTTTTTCTTTTTTTTTCAAAAATTCACCATAAAATCACTATTTTGTTCTAGAGACTTTCGAATGTATTTCAAAATGAAGATAAATGACTGAAGATTACTAGGGCCGTAAGAGTTGTAGCTTACTATTACGTTTTTTGACCATTTCGGTTTTGCGTCAAAGTTGACCGTATGTAGTTTTTTTTCCCAATTCATCGTGATTTATATGCCCATATTTTCAGAAATGAGGAAAGCTACAACATTCAATTATTTTTATTGTATTCTTCATGAAATTGCGCACATTTTGATATATGAAACTCTATAAAACGGCTAATATGGAAAGGAGCAAATATTAGGATAACGCGATGTACACATTTTGGAGATTTTCGGCCGCGAAGCGGCGCGCGGAGGGAAGAAAAATATTTTTTTTCAAAAATTCACCATAAATCACTATATTGTTCTAGAGACTTCGAATTTGTTTCAAAAGGAAGATAAATGACTGAAGATTACTAGGCAGTAAGAGTTTTAGCTTACAACTACGTTTTTTGACCATTTCGGTTGCGTCAAATTTGACCATACGTAGTTTTTTTCCCAATTATCGTGTGATTTATATGCCCATATTCAGAAATGAGAAAAGCTACAACATTCAATTATTTTTTTATTATATTTTTCATGAATCTGCGCACATTTTGATATATGAAACTCTATAAAACGGCTAATATGGAAAGGAGCAAATATTAGGATAACGCGATGTACACATTTCGGAGATTTTCGGCCGCGAAGCGGCGCGCGGAGGGAAGAAAAATATTTTTTCAAAAATTCTCCATAAATCACAATATTGTTCTAGAGCCTCCGGATTTGTTTCAAAATGAAGATAAATGACTGAAGATTACTAGACTGTTATGTATTTTGCTTACCCAAAAATACCAACATAAAAAAAAATAAAGAAATATACAAAAAATAAAGAAATAATATATCTATATATATATATATATATATAGATATACATATCTATCTATATATATTTATATCTATAAATATATAATGTGCGTGTTTCTTTATTTATTACATTTTCCGATTCTGGTATGAATACATAAATAAAAGGAATGCAGGTGACACTTTTCTTTTTGCATACAATGAAATATCGTATTCATGCATAGATATGGAGATATAACAACTTGAAATAATAAATGAAAAAATAAATATAAAACAAATGCAGAATACTCACTCCTAATCCTGACTCTTCGTTCTATTCTTGTTTTCTCCCTCCTCCATTGAAGAGTCTTGCATTTTTTTCCTCTTGACATGACGAGGTACAGGGGAGGAGGGAGACAGCGCGCCCTTACGGCTGCTGGGATAGGGCGCGGTCCCGTGAGCCCTCCCCTGACCGCGCTGAGTCGCACTCCAATAGAAGACTGCACTGTGGGATTTGGCGGTCACACTCCCCGAACCTGCATAGAGCTATCTTGCAGGTGCGACAGAGAACCGGGTGTCTCTCCTTCTGCCATTCATATGGCACACCCGGCACCATTTCTGCCTGCGCCCTTCAAGGAGATCCAGTGTGTGATCCCCTGGCATCAGCCGACACGGAGGGTCCACTACCCGACGAGAAGGGGTGGTGCGGGCGGGGGCGCAGCAGGGGCTGGCAAGGGCTCAGCAGCAGGGGCGTCGGCAGCAGGGGCGGCGGCAGCAGGGGCGTCGGCAGCAGGGGCGTCGGCAGCAGGGGCGTCGGCAGCAGGGGCGTCGGCAGCAGTGGCGGCGGCAGCAGGGGCGTTGGCACCTCTATGACCGAAGTAGGCACCCCTTAGGTCTGCCCTTTCCTGTACAGGGAGATCTACAGCTCGGGGCAGGGGGGCAGTGATGGAAGGCCACTCCTCGGGATTAAAGTTGATGAGGGCATTCCCGGCTACCTCTAGGAACTGTATTTGGGACAACCTCGGAAGATTGTTACGCGGTACCCACAGTACAGTATGTAGGCATTTTGGAGGGCCAACTGAAGGATGTATTTGAGTAGCTTTTGTGTCCACCTCCTGGTTCTCCTGGCGAAGGGATAATATTGGATGAGCTGATCAAAGAGATCAACTCCTCCCATGTGCCTGTTGTAGTGCCCAATGACGGTAGGGCGGTCTAAACGAAACTCCTCATACACAACTCGGCCCTGTCGACGTGTCTTCTTCCGCTGCACGATCTCCTCTTGGACAGGTTCATGGCTCGTCGAAATCATGGGGACGAGTCGGACACCCTTCCAACAGATGACAAAGACAGCTCCCTTCCGCCGCCACTGTGTCTCTCCTCTTGCCAGATGTTGCGGATGGCTAGCGAACCGCTTGAGGGAATTCGGGGCCCCACGCACCAACCGAAGGGTACCACTGACGTGAATACCTGCTTCATACAGTTCCTGGGCCAGGGATACCGAGTTATAATAATTATCCATAAACAGGTGGTATCCCTGGTTACGGAAACGATCCACAAGCCCGAAAACAGTGTCATGCAACGTGGAGAAGACCCCGGAATACACCGAAAAGTCCACGACGTAGCCAGTGTTGGCCTCGGTAATAAAAAAAAAAAAAAAATTTCACGCCATATTTCTTCGGCTTCTTGGGGTTATACACTTTGATGCTTAGACGTCCTTTGTAAGGCATCATCCCCTCATCCAATGAAAGGTTCTTTCCAGGAATCACGAGAGTTACACAGCGTTCACGGATATAATCCAACACTGGGCGCACTAAAATGAGGCGATCAGAGTTATTCCGGGGTATGGCCCTTCGGTTGAAGGCGTTGAAATATCTGTCCAATGCCAGGAAGTATCACGGGGCATAACGCCGGGCACCTTGGGCGTACCCAAGAAAAAAATTCGCCTCCAAATATATCCTGACATCGGAAGCAGGCAACAATCCAAAAAAAACGTGGAGCCCCAAAAAATGCGCCATGTCAGGGAGGTTGCAACCCCGCCAATAATACGACAATGTCGTGCGCAATTCATCATGGCAGTACCTGGCGTAGTCCGCCGTCTCTGCTACCAGGTACTCCAGCAATTCCCGCGTAAGGAAAAGCTGAATGAAACCCAGAGGAGTCAGGGGAGCAGGTACGGTGAGGCCAGGATTTGCCGCGAATGGATGCATGGTAGGTGGTGTGGGGTCCTCTGTCCACCCATCCTCGCTTTCGGACGACCGAGATTCACCTTGGCTGCTCGCTCGACTATCCGACCTTCTGCGTGCCCGCGCACGAGCGCGGGTACGACTACGAACACGAGACCCCCTCACTGGCCCATCTCCCTCACTCAAGCCTTCGCTTTCTGTATCATCCTCATCGGAGCAAAAGACTGGAACTAAAAATCTCGATCATCCCCCTCCTCAGATTCCCCCTCATACGCACTGAAACTACTGAACTCTAATTCACTTTCGGGATGTGACCCCTCGACGGACATTGGGGGCAAATATTTGTCGTCATCACTTTCATCGAGAGTTATGTCCTCATCACTTGACGACCATCCGCCATCAAAATGAGGACTTGCCACATACTCTCGATCGAGCTCTGATAAATATTCATCAATGTCCCTTTGTTGGAGCCCTCCCAAATTCCTACGAATGCCCCTAAGGACGGCCCGATGCTTCCTTGGGGTTACTAACGGCAAATGAGACACTTGAGAAGCACTTTCATCGACACGTGGTCGCACAGAACGGCGTTGAGGAGCAAGGTCAGGTTGGGTGCTTGTTCCTTCCCCAGCATCCAGGTCCAAAACTCTCCTAACACGTTCCCTTCCGACGGGTAAAACGTGCCTTTCGCGTTTCGTACGACGTCCAGACATCTCTATGAACGTCCTGTATCAACACAAATGTTCAAAGTCTCGCACAAGCTCAGAAAAACGCGGTTCCGATAAAAGATCGCTCTCGAACGGTGCGTCGCTGATGCTGGCTGGGGCGAGAAGAAGGCATTTCGCGCCTGCGCACTTGGGTCACGCATCAAAACAAAACAACACCTTGATCCGTGAACTCCCAGCATCCCCCAAGGCGCGTGATTCAAAAGTTTTCGGCTGGTAGGCCTATAAGTATTTTTCCACGAATTTTTAAAAAAACTTTTTTGAGACGACGTGTGGTACGTCCATCGGCAATCGGGGGAGATTTGACTCGACGTTTAATACGTCCATTCGGCGTTAAAGGGTTAATAATATAAATTCTAAAACTCAAGACAAAGAAATCTGGAAGAAAATAAATAAACTGCAGGGTAGATATCGGCCAGAAACCATTAACTACATTAAAAGTAGAAAACAAATATATTTCAAATCCCAAAGTAGTCGCAAATGAATTGGGAAAATGTTTCACCAAAACATCTAGTATCTCGAATTATACAAAGAAATTCCAATTAAAAATAAAAAATTATGTCCCAATACCAATAAAATCTAATAATCAGGAAATCTATAATCTTCCTTTCACCATGGAAGAACTGGAAAATGTCCTGAAACTTGCAAGTCCAACAGCTCCAGGGGAAGACAACATTAGATATGAAATGATAAAAAACCTACCAGAAGAAAGCAAAACCTTTTTATTAGAAATTTTAAATGAATTATGGCACTCTCACAGCATACCTAAAACCTGGAAAGAATCTTTAATCATACCAGGCTTAAAACCAGGAAAAGACCCAGAGTCACCAAGCAGCTATAGGCCAATAGCCCTTACTAGTTGTCTAAGTAAGATGTTTGAAAAAATGGTGAATAACAGACTAATATGGGTATTAGATAAACAGTTATTGTCAAACAGACAGTTTGGATTCAGGAAAAATAAAAGTACCATAGATCCCCTCTTAATGATTACAAGAGAGATACAAAATGCAATGGTTGGTAAAAAACAATAGGAGTATTTTTTGATTTAGAGAAGGCATATGATACCACCTGGAGGGGAGGGATTTTAAAAAAATTGATAGAATGGGGAATAGGAGGCAATTTATATGAATATATTAGGGAATTCCTATCTGAAAGATATATAAAAGTCAAAGTGGGGGCAGAAATCTCTTATTCATTTATCCAGGAGGAAGGAATCCCCCAAGGTAGTGTACTAAGCGTGGCGTTGTTTGCAATAGCAATAAATGAGATAATTGAAATGATCCCGCCAGGAGTCCAAGGATCCCTTTTTGTAGATGACTTCGTCATATATAGTAGTGGTTAAAAAGCGCTGGACATAAGCAACAGATTGCAAGCAGCCATAAATAGGACAAAAAAATGGGCCGATAACAAGGGTTTTAAATTTTCTCCGCAAAAAACAAAAGCTGTCAGATTTACAAGATCAAGAAAACAGGAATTAATTCCTACTTTATTTATAAATAATGATTTAATTGAATATGATGATCAGATAAAATTCCTCGGTGTAATACTTGATAAAAAAACTTACATATAAAGAACATATAGAAACAACTGGCGATAAAAGTAAGAAAATCCTTAAATATAATAAAAGTAATTGCGCATAATGAGTGGGGTGCTGATAGAACCTCTCTGATAAAAGTATATAAGGCTCTTTGTCTAAGTAAACTTGATTATGCATGTCAAGTATATGGTAGTTCTTCTAAAACCTTATTAACAAACTGGATGTCATACATAACATGGGTATTAGACTATGCACTGGAGCCTACAGAACTTCCCCCGTGGAAAGTCTGTATGTATAAGCAGGAATAGATCCCCTGAAAGTACGAAGAGAAGAAATGGGAATAAATACATAGCTCAAATAAATAACCTTAATGATAATCCAAACACCAAATATATGAAGAACATAACAAATAATTATGACAATAAACCAAGAGCCTCTAAACCATTGGAGAATAGATTAAAACCTGATATAGAACATCTAAAAATTAGGAACCAAGTAGCATATAAAAAATAACAACTTCTAAAATACCTCCGTGGAGACATGCTAAAATAGAAATCTGTGAGAAATCATTTAATAAGAAGGTAACAGATGCACAATTGAAGAGTGAATTTCTGTACACACCAGGAAAAACATAAACGGGATATTAGTATTTATACAGATGGTTCCAAGTCGAAGGAGGGTGTAGGCTATGCTGTAGTAACAAAAAAATATAAAAATAAGGGAAAAAATTCCAAAAATATGCTCGATATTCACTGCAGAGATTAATGCTATATTAGAGGCTATAAAATATACCTTTATGGTGGGAAAGGCAAACGATACCTTTGTAATATACACGGATTCTTACAGTGCTTTCTGAAGCGCTAAGACAATACACAGTTTCTCATCCCGTAATTGAAGAAATAAGAGAGTGGGTAGATATAATAGTAAAACGGAAATCTATAAATATAAAACTATGTTGGGTCCCTTCCCATGTGGGCATAAAGGGTAATGAAGAGGTGGATAAAGAAGCTAAAAGGGCAGTAAACAAAAAAGGAGTCTATCAAAAAAATACAAATACCTTACAATGACATTAAAACAACAATTAATGAATACTGTCAATCAAAATGGAAAGAGAATGGCTGGAATTGAATCATAAATTAAAGCATATTAAATCATCTGTAAAACCTTGGAATAGACAACAATGTCAAAGAAGGGAAGATATCATATTAACAAGATTAAGAATAGGACATACATACTTGACACACAAATACTTGATGTTGCAAGGCGAGGAAAGACAGGCCCCTTACTGTGACCATTGTCGTACTCTGGTCACAGTCCGTTCATCTGGCTAACTGAATGCAAAAAATTCGAAAGAAAACGAAGATCCAAAAAACATATATAATATCTCACTTGAAGAACTATTAGGGAGAAAATGCCCCACTTCAAAATATAGTAAATTATCTCAAAGAAATAAACCTGCTTTATATGATATAACACGTCTTATAATTTCATAGTTTATTAAACAGTAAGCGCTGAATGGCCTTTGCTGCCCCAGTGCTTGGTGGTACACCTAAACTTTATAAAACAACCAACCAACCCTGAAAGTAAGAAGAGAAGAAATAGGATTAAAATATATAGCTAAAATAAATAACCTTAATGATAATCCAAACACTAAATATATGAAAAACATAACAAATAATTATGACAATAAACCAAGAGCCTCTAAACCATTGGAGCATAGATTAAAACCTGATATAGAACATCTAAAATTAGGAATAAGTAGCATATCAAAAATAACACTCCTAAAATACCTCTGTGGAGACATGCTAAAATAGAAATCTGTGAGAAATTATTTAATAAGAAGGTAACATGCACAATTAAGTGGAGCGAATTTCTGGTCACACCAGGAAAAACATAAACGGGGCATTAGTATTTATACAGATGGTTCCGAGTCGAAGGAGGGTGTAGGCTATGCTGTAGTAACAAAAAATATAAAAAAATAAGGGAAAAAAATTCCAAAAATTGCTCGATATTCACTGCAGAAATAAATGCTATATTAGAGCTATAAAACATTTTATGGTGGGAAAGGAAAGGCAAATGATACCTCTGTAATATACATAGATTCTTACAGTGCTTTTAGAAGCGCTAAGACAATACACAGTTTTCTCATCCCGTAATTGAAGAAATAAGGGAGTGGATAGATATAATAGTAAAATGGAAATCTATAAATATAAATGCATACTATGATAAGAATCCTTTATAGTTTAGCTCAGTATATTAATAAAAATAAGTTTTTTGGTTAGATTACAAAACAAAAATTTTGAGGTTATGATGATTTTCGACACTTTTTATGTCGTATTTTTTTTAAAAAAAATTTTTTTAGTGACGCCTCATATGCGGAACTAGTTTCCGAGCAATGAATACACTAGCTGGGATGCGTAGTTTTATAGCAGTTCAAAAGCGAAAATAATGAAAAAAAAAATCATTGCTTGTTTCCAGTATACATAATTAACAAACGTAAGTTTCTGGTTAGATTACAACGCAAATTCCAAGGTTACGACGGTTTTTATGCTTTTTAACGATACCTCATACGCAGAACTAGTTTCTGAGCGAAGGGCGCATAAATTAATTTACGCTATTAAACTGTATGGTAACCATAGTCAGGATAAGGAACGCATTCTCAAACAGTATACATATCCTTTAATACAAACAGCAAAATATCATTGAAACATTATTTCACTTAAAGAATCCATTTATACTCTACTTAGATTTGGATATAAAAAACCATAGTCTCTCTCTCTCTCTCTCTCTCTCTCTCTCTCTCTCTCTCTCTCTCTGTTATTTCTGACGAAAAAATAACACTAATTAGTGTATTTTGATGTTTATTTTCATGGACTAAATACATTTTTATAATACAAAAACGATTTACTAATTTTCAAATATTAATTTTGAATTAATACTGTATTAGTAAGTTTAATACTTGAAATGATATCACATAATAAAAATAATAATTCTCTCTCTCTCTCTCTCTCTCTCTCGCTCTCTCTCTCTCTCTCTCTCCTCTCTCTCTACTACAAAGATGTATGTTTTTTTGTATGATAAATAAATGATTTACTATTTTCAAATATTGATTATAATTTATACAGCAGCAATAATATCAATTCATTAAAAGAAAGAAAAATACCATAGTGAATTAGTAAGATTTTAGCTTATATATTTATAAAATTATGGAAGAATGAAGGAAATCCCAGTCTTCTCTCAGTAACCTTTTCTATCTCCAGGTACTAAAACTGTCAAGATATACAAGTTCTGTGACAGCCAGGAGGGGAAGTGCTCATGAAATTCCCCCCCCCCCCCTCTCTCTCTCTCTCTCTCTCTCTCTCTCTCTCTCTCTCTCTCTCTCTCTCTCTGCTCTCTCTCTCTCTCTCATTTACTGAGACTCGAGATTTTTTATGTACTTGCATTATTTGTTTGTTTCCGATACATAATACAAACCATCGGTCCTTTAACAATAGGAAGTAGCTAGCGGCAGCTGGAACGGTCGTAAGCTTCGAACAAGGGGACTTTTGCTTTGCGGCCGCGGGTGTGAAGGACGTGTTCGTCATCGATCTCTGCCCGCTTCATCGTCGTATGCTTTGTTTATATTGTGTTTTCTACTATAGTTTGTTTGCTTGAAAAATGAAACTGTAAGTACACTGTTTTCATTTTCATTACTTAATTATGAACCAACATGGAGCTATCGCCGTAGATGCGGCGATTTCCTCTATTTTCGTGAATTGAACCCTTGAATTATGTCTCGGTGCCGAGTCGTGTATTTTGGGCGAAAGAGTGTAATTGAATGTAAGTACTCTTTTCATTATATTTTTGCCCTGTGCGTTCGTTGCCGAGAGCGTGATTGCGCTCGGCTCGAGCTTCTTTATTTTGTATGATAGAATGCAATGAAAGTGGATTCGCAATTGCAGTATTCTTTCCTTATTTTTCATTTATTTATTTGCATCAAATTTAATTTGGGTCAATTTCCGCTCTTACCCGGGAATTGATCCTTAAGATTTATTTTCTGTGAAGAAATGAATTTGCAATGGCAGTATTCTGTTTCATTTTCTATATACAGTAGTACCACGAGATACGAAAGGCTCAACTTACGAAAAATCCAAGTTACGAAAGCAAAGACGAAAAATTTTACTGCTCTACATACGAAAAGTTTTTCAAGATACGAAAGGTTTCTGAAAGTCTGAGATTCGCCCCATAACAATTTTGAAACTCGCCGCGCCACGCCGCCATCTTTAGTAATAGTAGACTCGCCACCATCCTCCTGCTCTCCCATTGGTTCCTGATGCTAGCCAAGCCATGAATCCTTCTCTCTAATTGAACAGCATCCCTCCCATCATGCATCTTCTATACATACGTTACTACGTGTTGGCGTGCTTTACCTCGGCCACTTCGCACCCGAAACTTTACCGTACGCAATCGGCATTCGTTCGCTCCAACGATTTCGTTTAGTGACGTAAATTCGTTAGTGATTTCGTTGCAGTACGTACATATTATCGTGTTGTGCTACTTTATCGTGTTGTGAGAACATAACTTAATTACGTACAGTACATAGAGTCATGGGTCCCAAGAAAGTTGCTGAAGTTCACAGAAAGAAGAGAATGCTTTCTATGGAGACAAAAATGGAGATAGTAAAAAGTATGAAGTGGCTTGCGGTTGAGTGTGATCGCTAAGGAATACGGCCGAAATCCGTCGACGATAGGCACCATCCTTAAGCAGAATGGAAGCCATCAAAGCAGCTACACCTTCCAAGGGCGTCACTCTATTTTTGTCCAACAAAGAGAGCCATGTGCATAATGAAATGGAAAGGCTGCTTCTTGTATGGATCGAGGACAAAGAAATCGATGGCGATATGATAACCGAGACGGCAATCTGCCAGAAGGCCAGCGCTATTTTCGGCGATTTGATTGCCCAAGCCAAAGACGACGGCGGAGAGGGGACATCAACGGCAACCCCAGAGTTCAAGGCTTCTCATGGGTGGTTCGAAAAATTCCGTTAAACGGACTGGCATCCATTCGTGGTGAAGAAATTGAAATTAGGTAAAGTATAAAAAAGTAAAACGAAGTGTAAAAATAAAAAAAAAAATAAATTTTATTTAAGTTTTTTGTAAAGTTAGTGTTACAGTTTTGTTAATGTGTTTTGTAAAGTTTAGTTTGTTTTTTGACATTTTTTTTATGTGTTTCGTAAAGTTAAGTGTACGTATCTGCCGTTTGTCCTCCTCCTCCTCTGCCGCCACTTTCGGAGATAGCCTCACTCGAAAGGTAAGCTTCGACATTTTACGTTACAGTAATAATATTTCTTGTACACTAATATACACTTTATTTACGGTTTGGATTTTTATTCTTAATTTAGGTATTGAATGGTCCAAATTGTTGTAGTATTTCATTGTTTATAGGTCAATTTAGCTATATTATGAAATTTAATGGGGTGTTTTTTGGAGGGCTTGGAACGGATTAGCCATTTTACATGTAAAATGTGTTCCAAGATACGAAAAACTCATTATACGAAGGCCTCCTCGGAACGGATTAATTTCGTATCTCGAGGTACTACTGTATTTTATGATAGCATCATATATTATGGATCAAGTTTCCGCTCTTACCCGGGAGTGATCTTTTCCCTTCAAGTTCTATTGAAGTGAATCGCAAGTGCAGTATTCTGTTTCATTTTCATATTACTTTTCACTGCTGTGCGGGGGTCGGGGGGTAGGGGAAGCGAAGGTCTGCCCAGAAAGTCGTCGGAAAGCTCTCCCGCGACTCACCCTTGGTATCCGATTCTTCGTCTTCTTTCCTGCCCCCCGCTCAGCTTCCTCGTTGTATTTTGTATTTGGGTCTTCCTTGCGTTCGGGGTGGGGCATGTCTTCCCCCGTGCGTGAGGGAACCCCTCTTACTAATCTATCTGTGCTACCGCAGTGCTACATCCGTGGGAGACGACCTTGGACAGGTATGGACCACTGCGGCGGCAGGGCGTGCCTAGCATCCACGGGCTGCTGCGTCTAGCGAGGTCTGGGGCGGTCTCCACTACTACCTCCACGGCCGCTTATGCTGCTCCCCCCCCACCTGGTCTACACTCCCCATGCTGTGTCGGTTACGCCTCGTCTTGACGCTATTAGGGTCGGTCACCGCCGTTACCGAGGGGGGGTATGCCGTGCCGCCGCCTGTGTTCCTTCGTGTTGCCTGCCCCAGACTTACCGCTGTTCCAGCAGCTCACCCCTGGACCGGCCGCCAGTACCCAGGTTCCCGCTGGCTGCCGATGATTATACGATGCGATGACTGGGCCTGCCGTACCTGCCGCTGATGTGGTTCCCGCTGCTGGCTTGGCTGTCCCTTCTGGGTCTACCGCTGCCAACTGTTCCTGCGCTCCCTGAGCTGGTTGCTGTACCTGCGCTCCTGGTTTCCTACGCCTGTCCTTGCTGGTCCTGCCCACGGTGTATCTTCCCCAGTCCCAGGTCCTTCCGGACAGGTGCAGTCGGCCCATGTTGCTTGGCAATAGCCCCAGCTCCGGCCTGGATGGAGGACCTGACGACTGTCCTGCGTGAACTGACGAGGAAGAGGAAGAAGAAGAGGAGGTGTCATCTTCGTCTTCATCGTCTGCTGCTGCCTCTTCCCCTTCGACTTCTAAGGCCCATAAGCCGAAGAAGAAGAAGGCTGACCTCCCCCCCCTAAGAAGTCTCCTTCGGGAACTTCTAAGGGCCGTCCCAACCCGGTGGGACGGGGGGGTCCTTCTGCTGGTCCTCCTGCACCTTCGGGACGCGGGGCCCGTCTCCCCTTCCGTAAGGAAGAGATAGACGGGGACCAGAGGAGTACCGGTTAGCGCTGGTACTTCCTTGCCTGGTGCTAGCGGCGATGCCGCTACGCCAGGTTCCGGCTGGGTTTCTTGTTCGCGAGAGATCCCAAGTGTAAGTTTCTCCCTCGGGAGACCGTGCAGCCAAAGTTTCGGCGCCAGAGTTCGCTTGGCGCCAAGACGCGGCACGGACCAGAAGGCTGGTGAGAGCCGTCAGGTGTGACTCTCGCCAGGCCAGTGGCCGCTCTTGCAGCGACCAGCTGGTAACCCGGGTTTCCCCCCGAAGAAGGCTCCTTCGGGAACTTCTAAGGGCTCGTTCCACTACCCGTGGGACGGGGGGGGGGGCTGTTCTTCTGCCGGTCCTCTGCTCTTTCGAGAACAGGGCCCGTCTCCTTCCGCAAGGAAGAAGAAGACGGGGACCAGAGGCGTACCGACTACCACCGGTACTTCCTCGCCTGGTGTTTGCGGCGCTGCCGCTACGCCAGGTTCCGGCTCGGTCCTCTCGTTCGCGAGGACTTCCGAGGTATACGATCTCCCGCTGGGAGAGCGTATAGCCAATTTTGGCGGGCCAGAGTTCGCTCGGCGCCAAGTACGTGGCACGGAGCAGAAGCTGGTGAGAGCCACTCATGTGACTCTCGCCAGACCAGCGGCCGTCTTCGCAGCGACCAGCTGGTAACCCTGGTAGACGTGGACTGTCTCTGACCAGCACGGGCTGAGGCTGGGAAGAGGTTCCCCCCCCTCCCAATCGTTGGTGCCAGCCTCGGCTGGTACCAGCGGTATGACGCGCCGCGAGGACACGCACCCGTCTCACCGCGACAGTGGTCTCTGCAGGTCTCCTGACCGCCGCTCCCACAGGGACCGGGCGGATAGAGGGACCAGCAGCAGCTCCTCTGCACACGAGATCGGGGCCGCTGTTCTCGGTCCAGCCATTTCCCTCGACTAGGCCTGCAAGTTGGCGATCGCCTGCAGCCATCCAAGCCCGCTGGTTCTGCCAGCAAGCGAAAGAGGAGCGTCATGACTTCCTCTCCCGTGCCTGCAACTTCCTCGTTTGCACCAGGAAGAGCGAGGCACAGCGGGGTGATCGTGAGGGGCATACCCCGCACGATCCCGTCACGACGCCGTAAGTACCAGGTACGATCTTCGGACCGACCAGGACGTACACGCAAGTGGCAGGAGGAATCCGAGAGGGTCTATCGCAGTTCCTCCTCCTTAAGGGGGAGGTTCTCGGAATGCTCTTGTTCGAGGGGCTTGACGGTCCTACTCTGCAAGATGCTATGACTTCCGAGATCCAAAGGAAATTTGTCGAGGTTATGGCGCTGATTCGTCAGCGCAACAACCTCGGGGAAGGATTTGCCGCTCCCACCAGCAGAGCCCACGTCTCGGCTCGAGTCGTTTTGGGGCCCGAGAGGGAACCCAAACCGACAGTGGGTCTGCCGCGATCGGAGCTTGCCGATTCTGTCTTGAACCAGTCTCTCGTCTCCGGACAAGAAGGCTCTCTCAGTTCTGGCCGGTCGAACAAGCTACTTCCACCTCCTCTACTGCGACAGCGGCGTTTCTACGTGTCTTCGGACACCGTATTTAAATACTCCTTCGGTCCTCCTGAGAGGTTTCGACCTCGACGAGGACTGGAATGAGTCGGAGGACGGTATCGGCTCTCTCCTGTCAGGTGTCGATCAGCCCCACCCAGACGACGTTCACAGTGGCGGCAGACCCTTACCTACAGTGAGAGTTCGTAACCCTCCTCGGGAAAACGTTTTTCTCCTGACGTACGATTTCCCAGACTCTGAGAGGCTGGCTGCTCCTACTCTTCTCCAACTGCTAGTTCCACTGGGAAGGCGAGCGAGTATCCAATTCCTCCCCCATTCCCTCTTTCCTTACGGCTACGAGGGAAATGGGAGGGATCCTACAGAGATTTCTCTGTAGGATCCCACGTTGGGGACTGCGTTACCGGGGGACCTTCGGGTCCTACCTGACGTAAGTTCCGGTCGTGGAGGAGGGATCCTGCCCCATCCTTGATTTCTACGGGAATCGAGAGGACCACCAGCCGATATCGTTTGACGAATCGGTCGGGGGGGTTTCGCTGAGTGCTTAGAATTCTACGGAATTTCTAGCGCATTTAGAGTGTTCAAGTTTTTTACGATCTCCAAAAAACACTTAGGCGAGACCACGGTCCAAAGTGAGCGAGACGAGAATCCCCGATAATTGTTACACGATAATCGGGAACCTCGCCTATGCTCGAATTCCTGGAATGTCTAGCATTGGGAAGAAGAATGCTGCTGAAGAGTATCTCACAGTAGGTGACCAACCTGAAATAGAGAAGAACGGACGGGAACATCCAGTTTGGCTTGAACTATCGTCTTCGGTATTCTGTTCTCCATTGAAGCTTTCCTTCAAGGAAGACTTCTCCTTCACTCTTTGATAGAGATCGTTGTTCAGAATCCTACAAATATACTACGTATATTAACCTCGCGACATGATTCTGCTAAGCAGTTGGATTGTCCGAGGGTAGGCGCATATCCTAGTTACTCTACGGATTGCGACTTAGACGAGGAGTATTCTAATTGAACTGCAACTCGGGGTTGGTTGCCTGCAACCTCCGAGGAGTTTCCAGTTTCAATTTTATATACTTATGGTTTTGTCACGACAACACCATTTCAACTTTTATATTTACCGAAATTCGTTTCGCCTAAATACAATTGCTCGAGCATATCTTTTATGCTCGGTGGTTCTAGCCGAACGCATTCCTTCGTGGAATAATGGATTACCTGGCACCTCAGGCTCAGCTACTGCGTATTGAACTGCCTGATAAGCAGCTCAGTATCAGCTGGGCCTCCGAGATGCACGGTCAGTCATGTCTCTCTCTCCCCTGCTTTGATTGACTACCGAACCGTATCTCTGCCCAACAATCATGGACTTAGGTCTCTGATTAACGGGGATTCTCGCAATAATGAAGGACCATCTACTGCTGTGACGCTCGATTCCATCGCCTTCGACATTGCGAGAATTTTCAACAGAGATATCTCTTGGACTCTTTCATCTTTCTGTTTACCATCACGGTAACAGAAGTCTGTACTAGTCTCCCGCTGCATCGCACTGCGATAATCCGAATGATTTTGCAGACATCTGAGTTTGTCTTCAAAATATCTCGTATTCGTAGGTGTACAATTGTTCATTGTTCACCCTGAATTAACAGATGTGTCAGAAGACATCGCCTACTCTCCGACCTGACAGCTATACTTCCAAATGTTCAGCCCATGAGAAGCAGTTTCTTCAGGCGGCTCTCCCTCCCTGTTTTCATTACTGAAGAACGCCCCGCTTTCATTGCAACTACGACTTCTCACCGGACAGCAATGAAATAGCGTTTTAGCGTTTTCAGTCATGTGTAAGCACAGGTTATGAATTTTGAGAATCCTTCTCTTGATTGTCTGTGAAGACGTAGGTTGCATTCATGTCTACCTTCGTCTTCAATGGCACTTAGTGTTGTTTTCTCCTTAGCTGAGATTCAATAACTATGAGAATGTCTTGCCTTCAGGGACCTCGGTCTCTAGAAGGCAACTGACTTTCGCCTGTTGGGCAACATGCCTTAAGAGAATCATCACCTCGCCGTCCGGCATTGGTGACAAACAAATACATTATTTGTTTGGTCTCTCGGCATAAACTCTTTTAAAGGCGAAGGTCACGTGACTTACTCGGATGCTTGGACAACTTGCCTCACTTCCGAGTCAGTTACGAACTACGCTGTGAACTTAGTTCGGTTGTTACAGAGCAATCATTACTTCGTCTTAATAGCTTGTCACAGTACCCTACCATCGACACCCACCATGGAGTGTCGGTGTCCTATCCACTACCGAGAACTTCGCTGCATGGGGGGATAGGAGGATTGCGAGAGACTTCGTGGCCAAACCGGACAGACCAGTAATTGGGTACTGGACATCACCGAAGTCGAGAAGAGGTAGGTCATAGCGACTATTCCCTTCTTTTCCTCTGAGGAAACTGCATGACTTCTCCTGCGAAGTCAAGCATCCAGGGGATGGGATCCGTACGCTCGATTTCGTACCGAACTTCGTAGCGAAGACTCAGAACCCTTCGGTCCCCTGACGATCGGTTCGAGTCGTTCACAATCCCCTCCCTAATGGACTGCACCGCTCGATGCGAAGGAGATGCTGCTTTGTCTGCAAGAACTTCTCCGTGGCGCAGGTACTGAAGGCAGGGGTCTGTCAACCAGACCACATGCACCTTCCTTCTACCTTCGGGATATTGCCCACAGGTCCTTGGATCTTTTTTCTGTGGGACCCGTGGTGGCTGCTCAACACGTTGTGTAGCGAACCCAGACCCTCACAGGCTGAACAGCATCGAGTCCTGGTGTGACCGTAAGAATGGATGAGTGAATGAGAGTTTGACTGGCTCCTTTTCCCATCTTTTTCTTCCCCTCTATCTGTGGGTTAGAGGGACACGGTCGTCACCCTGCTGGATAAGGACAAGATGCAGGTGAGCTACTCAACAGAGACCCCATCCTATCCCTTTCACTAGGGATAGGAGCGTATATCCACCACTTCCTCCAACAAGGGGGAGGAAGTGGATGCCAGCTTGAGACAAACCCATACTTTATGTTGCCTCTTGCAAACAGGAACAAGTTCTTGCTTGCTGGTACAAGAGATACGCTTGCCTCTCTCTTAGTACTCGGCCCAGAGGTCTGACCATTGATCCTGCGGTGCACACCCCGATCAATTGGACAGAGGCTTGGATCCCTCCCTCGCTCTTACGACCAGGGAGGCATTCCAGGGATGGACGAACACCAGTCTGTTCATCAAAAGACTCAGATTACTCCCACCAAGAAGTGAGTCTTCCTATTGTTAAAGGACCGATGGTTTTGGTATTACGTATCGGAACAAATGACAATTTGTCGAAATTGCATTTTTCCTAACTATACAACCTGAGGTCCTTTACATATAGTCCCTCCTCATGCCACCCCTCACTTTGCGTATTTTTGCATAGGCCAAAAGCAAAAGTGATTTGTTTACCTCCACGCAACTGTCGGACAAGCAGTTAACTACCGTTCTCCCCTTGTTCGAAGCTTACGACCGTTCCAGCTGCCGCTAGCTACTTCCTATTGTTAAAGGACCTCAGGTTTGTATAGTTTAGGAAAAATGCAATTTTCGACATTGTCATTTTTAATACTTTCAAATAATAATAATAATAAACTGTAATTACAAAATTCATATGTGATAGTATTTTAAAGAAATACAATACTAATCTATCCATGTCACTTTTAATTAAGGTTAATCTCTCTCTCTCTCTCTCTCTCTTTCTTAATCTTTCTCTCTTTTGCCACACAAGATAATGAGTGTCATAGTGGTAACCCTCCCTCTCTTTCGCTGGAAGCGTTATAAGTATTTTTTGAGAGAACAGAGAGAGATAAACATCTCTCTCTCTCTCTCTCTCTACTCTCTCTCTCTCTCTCTCTCTCTCTCTCTCTCTCTCTCTCTCTCTTTTACCGAGATGAAAGAATTTTTATGGTACTAGTAGTAAAATGTATGTTTATTGATAATTTCAGTTATTTAAACAAATATAAACCTTTATACCGTGCTGGTGCTACAAGTTGTAATGCTCTCTCTCTCTCTCTCTCTCTTGTATTTTAATGAAAATATACAGTAATTGTGAATACACAGTGTTGCACATGAAAAAAGTAAATTAGTAATAATTTTAGAGATACGGCCCAAAGAAAAATGGCAAATTAGTGAAATTTTCCCTGTGGACATGTTTTCAACAATGTCGTTCCGGCTTACGACGATTTTGAGGTTACGACGCGTCTTAAGAACGGAACCCCCGTCGTAACCCGGGGACTGCCTGTTATACATATTCACTTGAAGAACTATTGGGAGAAAATGCCCCACTTCAAAAATATAGTAAATTATCTCAAAGAAATAAACCTGCTTTATATGATATACACGTCTTATAATTTCATAATTATACAGTAAGCGCTGAATGGCCTTTGCTGCCCCAGTGCTTGGTGTTACACCTAAACTTTATACAACCAACCAACCTCTACGGAGGCCGTGCCAGTGATTTCTGGTGCTCCTGCCTCTTCGGAGGCGCATGCCAGTGATTTCTGGTGCTCCTGCCTCTTCGGAGGCCGTGCCAGTGATTTCTGGTGCTCCTGCCTCTTCGGAGGCCGTCCAGTTGATTCTGGCCCTCCCACCTCTTTGGAGGCAGTGCCAGTGGTTTCTGGCACTCTTGCTTCTATGGAAGCAGAGCCAGTGATTTCTGGTACTCCTGCCTCTTTGGAGGCTATGTTGGGTGTACCTGGCACTCCCGCCTCTCTGGAGGCTGTACCAGCTGTAAATGCTTTGGAGGATGCACCAATGTCCGATCCACACACCCCTCCTCAGGCGACAGCAGCTTTGTCTGGTGTTCCTGAGACTGATAACCCTCTAAAAAGGAAGGCAGCATTAAACAGTTGGTCTCCTTCCAGAAAAAAAGAGCAAGGTTGTAAGCTGAAAGCTCTTAAAAAGAGGTTCTAATCTAACAGCCTCTAAAGGGAAGTAAAATTCATTATTGTTCCTACACGATATACAAACCCTCAGTCCTTTACATAAGGAATTACTTTCGGCGTAGCTGGAATTATGGCCGTTAAATTCTTGAACAAGGTGGTTAGGCAGTAACTACCGTGTGGCAGGTGGGTAGGTTAGCCTGCCCGGATGTAAACGCTCCACTTTGCATTCGGCCGTCTTCTGATGAAACGTGTTTGTTAGCTCTTGCTGACTAGTCATTGATCATTTTTTCCCAGTGGGATCTTTCTGGGTTATTTTTGTTTTTTGAATAAATATGTATATATATGGTGTTTGATATTAATATTAATATTAAATTCAATTAATATGCAAACCCACTTTTTGTGATAGCCTTTATAGCCGCCTTTCTACTTTGTGTTAGAGTTGGCTGCAAAGGTATGCCAACATATTATTTACATTCTTTCGCCCTTTAACGTGAGGGCGAGACATGTATTTAATGTGAGTGATATTGATCCTGTAACGAGACATGTATTCATCCGAAAATTACGCTTATGCTTGGGAATTACCAAGGGAAACTTCAGAGGTTTGTCCTTGTTTTGTTTTTATGGTAATTTCTCTTCTCCTTCATCCTTTCACTTACTATCGGACGAAGGTAGAAGAGGGGGCGTGTGGTGTTGGTGTATGGGGGATCTCCTCTCACTTTGGAGGGCGGTGCCCTTGGATGCGAGAGGAGTAGCCTTATTACTTTAATCATTTTTTTATTGCTTTACAGAGTAACAGTGGTGATTGTGTTTACAGCAGTATTGGTTAGATAGCTCTTCGTATTGGTTATCCTAACCTTGGAATTGTACCTGTGACTCGTAGCATGTTGTGATACCAATCCTCGAGTGTGTTTGGTGATCCCCTGCTGGTAATCATATTCATTACCATTACTACCCTGGAGTTACGTCACTGGGCGAAGCTTTCGCCGCTTCCCTGTGATGTTTATCTATTCCTGATGGTAGAAGTCTGGCAGAATTTGGAGGAATCAAGTGTCGTCATCTTCCTCTTCGAGATCATCATATTTTCATGTCTACCACCCCTTTGACTCCTAAGGCTCTTTGCCGTAGAAGAGAAGGTGACCTCCCCCCCTAAGAAATCTCGTCACGGGACTTCTAAGGATCTGTCTCATTCCAGTGAGACAGGTGGGTCTTCCGCTGGTCCTCCCGTTCCTTCGGGAACGAGGCCCAACTCTCCTTCCTGAGGAAAGAAGACGAAGACCATGGAGGTACCAGCCATTGCTGGTACCTCCTCTCCCAGTTCCAGAGGTTCCACCTTTGGACCGGGAACCGTCTCGGCCACTTGCTCGCAAGCGTCACCGAGTGTATGGTCACCTACAGGTGACCGTGCAGCCAAGGTCCAGACTGCTTAGTACGCTCACTGTCAGACCCAGGCACGGAGCGAAAGGATGGTAAGAGCGCTCAGGTGACTCTCGCCAGACCAGCGATTGCTCGCGCAGCGATCGTCCGGTACCCATGGTTGACATGACGTTCCTACCGATGGAGGCTGCCCATCCAGTCCTCTTGAGAGGTTTTGGCCTCGATTAGGACTTGGATGAGTCGGAGGATGGTATCGGCTGTCTCCTGTCAAGTGCATGCACGCTCAGCCCCACCCAGACGACGGTCATGTTCGCGCAACCAACCAGTCTCGATGGTGGCAGACGTTTCGCCTGCCAGGTGAGAGTTTTGTAACCCTCCTCAAGGAAGCGTTCTCTCCACTGCTGCTCCGTCAGGTCCTTCCCAGGTCGTTCTGGGACCTACTGCTTCGGCAGCCGCCACAGCCCCTTCCTGGATGGGAGAACCGTTTGCCATCCTGAGGAAGTTGGCGAAGAAGATGAGGAAGGTGCCCGTCTCTCCTTCTTCAGGGAGGAAGATGGGGACCGTGGAAGTACCAGCCACTGCTGATACCTCCTCTCCCGGTTCTAGAGTGTACGGTCACCTACAGGTGACCATGCAGCCAAGGTCCAGACTGCTGAGTACGCTCACCGTCAGGACCCAGGCACAGAGTGGAAAGATAGTAAGAGTCACTCAGGTGACTCTTGTCAGATCGGCAATTGCTCGTGCAGCGATCATCCAGTACCCTGGGTTGACATGACATTCCCACCAGACCATTCACGTGGCGAGGCTGGGAAGAGGTCTCACCTGGTACCATGGTGCATTGAGAGGACGGTGCTTGCTCTCACCGCGTTAGTAGACACTACCAGTCACCAGACCGTTGCTCCCACTGGGACTGGACGGCTCGCGCGACTGGTAGCAGCTCCCCTGATGCACAAGATCGACGCTACCGTCCTCAGTCCAGTGCTTCTCCGCAAGGAGACTGCTGGTCAAGACATGCAGCTCAATCTCCACAGCAGGTTGGCGATCGCCTGCAGTCCTCCCAGCCTACCGGTTCTGTTGGTAGGCAGGGTAGGAGCGCTCGTAGCAGCTCCCCTGACTCACGAGACCGAATCTACCGTTCTCGGTCCAGCGCTTCTGTGCAAGGAGACCGCTGGTCCAGACCTGCAGCTCAATCACCACCACGGGTTGGCGGTCGCCTGCAGTCCTCCCAGGCTACTGCTTCTGCTAGTAGCAGGGTAGGAGTGTCAGGTCTCCCGCACCTGTCCCTTCAACCTCCTCGGGCTACACCGGGAGGAAAACGATGGCGAAACAGGAGTGACTGATGAATGCGCTTCTTACGGTCCCGCCATGAGCCTGGTTTGGTCTTGGGACCGGACAGATCATACGCTCAAGTGGTTGGAGGAGATCGTGGGGGCTGGCGAGGATGATGACGCTTTCCTAGACTCAAGGAGTGACCATCACCGCTGTACACACGTGACAATCCCACTGGACCACGCGCACAGACCAGTGTGGGCTCCCCCTTTGGTCCTCTTGAGAGGTTTCGGCCTCGATGAGGACTGGGATGCGTCGGAGGACAGTATCGGCTCTCTCCTGTCAGGTGCACGCTCAGTCCTGCCCAGACGACGGTCACAGTGGCGGTAGACATTTCACCTACAGTACAAATTTCGTAACCCTCCTTGGGAAAATGTTTTCTCCAGACGGTAACATTTTCCTAGACTCTCGAAGTGGCCATCACTGCAGGTTGATGGCTGCCCGTGACTTGCTTCTCTGGCTGCTAGTTCCGCTGGCAAGGAGAGCGAGAGCGTCCAATCTTCCTCCCCCATGCCCTCTCTTCCTATGGTTATGCCGGGAGGGGCGACAGGAATGGGAGGGATCCTGCAGAACATTCTCCGTAGGATTCAGCGTCGGGGACTGTGTTCCTGGAGGGACCTTCGGGTCCCACCGGACGTAAGTCCACGTTGTTGAGGAAGGATCTTGCCCATTCCTCCTCAATTTCTATGGAAATCAGGAGGACCACCACCCGATGATCGTCTGACAAAATTCGGGGGGTTTCGCTGAGCGCTTAAAAGTCTTCGGAATTTCTAGCACTCTCAGTGTGTGTTTTGTCTTCTACGATCTGCAAGCATTTGGGGGAGACCATGGTCCAGAGTGGGTGAGATGAGAATTCCTGATAATTGTTACTATGATAATCGGGAATCTTGCCTAATGCTCAAATTCCTTGGAATTTCAGGCGTCTCAGGAGTGTTTTGGTTTTCCTGTTATTTCCAAACACATTGTCAAGACAGACATTCCCGGTAATTGTTATTACAAACTCGGGAGTCTCACTAAGCCATTAATTCCTGGAATTTCTAGCGTTTGAAGGAAGTAGTGCTACTGAAGGAAGAATATCTCGGGAGGGGCTTGGCCTGGACGGACCTGATGGTCCGTTGCCTCAGTATGTGGTCACCCCCGTGATAGAACGGGCAATAACATCCAATCCCTCTCTCTTTTTTTTCCCTTCTTGGTTATACCCGAATGAAACTAGGAAATAAGAGGAATTCGGCGCAATTTATTCCTCGGAATTTGAACCAGAGAGACTATGTTTTTGGTCCAATCCTACTAACTATTTCAAGGCCCATGACACCCTCCTTTTTTAATATAACTAATGAACTAGGCTTCTGATTAATGTGAGACCGGAACCACCAGAGTTTGAGACACCAACCTATTTAAGAAAAATTGATTCAAGTATCTACACCGCATATTGTCTTACTTTATATCGAGAAATGTCATCTCAATTTTGTGGGCATGGTGAGAATGGAAATTAAGACCTGGCAACTAGGCGCAGAATGACGTGTGTCGACCATGACGTGGGGGGTCTCCCGTGACGTTTACACCTACCACTACCCCATTTGTGTATGGTTATCATAAATATATAAAGTTGATAGTGAATTATACTGCTCTTTGATGGAATCTAAAGATAACTGATTATTATTATGTTTGAATAAACTTGTTTTTAGCCTCACTTGTGTTTATTATTTGATTAATAGGTAATTCTTACGAAAATAAGACTAAAAATAAAAATCTCGGATGGCAGTCAGAGGTGATCATGCTAGGGAAGGTTAGATACAGACATTGACAAGGGCTCCAGGTGACACCTTGCTTACTGCCTACTGTTAACATTTTATATCATGCCTAGAATGCTTCACCATTGTCCACAAGGTTGTGTCGTAATGCTTTTGTGTTGCGACTCTTAACATACTACAAGAGGGAACAAGACAACAATGAACTGAAGATTGGATTGAATAGGTTGGTATCATGTTGTCATGTTTAATGGCGTACCATCACGGACATGTATAGTTGAATATTATGCATTTTCAGATTCTCTCCCTCACATATTATATATTATATATAGGTATATATATATATATATAGTACTATATATATATATATATATATATATAGTTATATATATATATATATATATATATATATCATATACGATACATTATACAATTAATATACACATATATACATATATACAATATTACATATACTATATACATTAGATACATATATATATACATATATATATATCCATATATATACATATAATAGATATACATATATATATATATATATATTAGGATATATATAGATATATATATATATATATATATACATATAACAGTATATATATAGTATATACATATACACATATATATCTTATATATTATTATACATATATACATATATATATATATATATATACATATATATATATATATATACATATATATATATATATACATATATATATATATATATAGATATATACATATATAGATACATATACATATATATATATATTATATATATAGATATATATATACATACATATATATATATACATATATATATACATATATTATATATACATATATATATATATATACACATACATATATATACCATATATATATATACACATACATATATATACATATACTATATATGTACACATATATATATTACATATATATATACCAGATATATATATAACATATAATATAGATATATATATATACATATATATATATATATATATAACATATATAGATATATATATATATATAGATATATATATATATATATATATATATATACATATATATATATATATATATATATATATATATATATATATATACATATATATATATATATATATATATATATATATATATATATATATATATATGTATATTATCTATATATATATATATATTATATTATATATATATATATAAAATATAATAATATATATAGTATATATATTATATATATATATATTATATATTATATACATATATATATATAACATATATATGATATATATATATATAGGTATATGTATATCTAACATGTATATGTCATCTATATATTCTCTATATATATATATATATATATATACTATATATATATAGATATCATATATATATTCTTATATATACATATATATTATCCATATATCTTATATATACATATATTCATATAAGACATATAAGATACATATATCATACATACCTACAGGACATGCTATACAGGCCCCCATCCCCGGGTTTAACATTCCGAGGTTACAGCGCTTTTTCTTAAATATTCATTGAAAAATCCGCCCTGGGTTACGACGTTTGTTCCGAGGTTACAACGCTGACGCTTCCGACGCTCCGAGTTAACGACGCTTTTAAAAAACGCATACTATGATAAAAATCCTTTATAGTTTAGCACAGTATATTAATAGAAATAAGTTTCTGGTTAGATTACAACAAACATTTTGAGGTTATCATGATTTTTGACACTTTTTATGTCATATTTTTCTTTTTAAATTTTTTTGTGACGCCTCATATGCGGAACTAGTTTCCGAGCGAATGAATACTAGCTTGCGATGCGCAAAGTTTATAACAGTCCAAAAGCGCAAATAATGAAAAAATTATTGCTTGCTTCCAGTAATAATAACAAAACTAAGTTTCTGGTTAGATTACAACGCAAATTCCAAGGTTACGATGGTTTTTTATGCTTTTTAACGATACCTCATACGCAGAACTAGTTTCTGAGCGGAGGGGGGCATAAATTAATTTACCTGTTAAACTGTATGGTAACCATAGTCAAGGATAAGGAACGCATTCTTTTACGTATTAAGCCGGCCTTGAGAGAGGCTATATACGTAAACGGAAATAATTGAAGGAGGACAAGTTGAAATTAATTGAACTTACCGTAAAACTGGTTTACAATGGACAATTAATCTAGAGGAATAGGTAGGTTGCCAGAGACTCAGCTAAAACTTTACAGCTATTTATTTACAAAGGCTCGTTCGGGCCTGGAGAAAAGTGAATACAGCGTCCGCATGTTGGGACTTATAATCTCTCACAAATGGATAGCTGGCTAAAATGTAATTGGATGAAAGCTGGTCTCATAAACTTGGGTAATGCAACACTTGCGGGCAGAGAGACATGACACGTGGCTCTGGGAATCTGGAAAAAGAATCCCAGATTAAACAAGATAAAAGGAAAAAAAATGACTTCTTGTTTTGATTAATTAATTCTAACTGGGGAGAAGGAACTTTTAATGTTTCACTGAGGTATGCAATGACTTCATTGGTCTGGGACGATCACACAAGGGGAAGCATGCGGCCATGAGGCAGTGAGAGGGAACAAAAGGGCAGAGTTCCATTTTGGGTTGGAAATTGAATTGGGAGAATGAGGATCAAAATGATAATAGGATGGGAGAGACTGGCAATATGCTGTTCCACAAGACGTACCTGGATGTCGTGTTCAGTGTGGACTTTGTAGAAAAGCGTGGCCTCCCTTTGTCTGAGGCCTGGGTCGATCAGCGCGCCACTCAGGCCCTGGATAGGCCTAACAGGAAGGCAGGTGGTTGGACATCCGTCCGAGGTCACGTCTCGCAGTCGACTGGGGCAGAACGCAGGCGGTTTGCTTGGGTGTTGGGAGTCAGCTTGACCCCCACGAGCAAGGCAAATCCTGGAAACAAACATACAGCCAGCAGAGGGGTCACAGGAAAGAGAGCTTAAGATAAGGTCTAAGAAGTACCAATCTGCCTACATCCTTCCCTTTTGAGATACGTCCCTAAAGCTGACAAAAGACTTTTCCCCCAACTGGGGAACCCCCTATCTCTGGCTGGCGGGTTTTGGGTTTCCCGCGTTTTACTAAAAATCAGCTGATATTTGGAGGAAATGGCTGCCGTTTTCCAAATCAAATTAATTTATGAATATCTGGGTAGACGGAACGATCTATAAACGTCACAATTCTCAAACAGTATACATATCCTTTAATACAAAACAGCAAAATATCATTGAAACATTATTTCACTTAAAGAATCCATTTATACTTTACTTAGACTTGGATTAAAAACCATAGTCTCTCTCTCTCTCTCTCTCTCTCTTTGTATTTTCCAACGAAAATAATCACTAATTAGTGTATTTTTATGATTATTTTCATGACTAATACATTTTTTATAATACAAAAATGATTTACTTATTTTCAAATATTAATTTTGATTAATACTGTATTAGTAAGTTTTAATAAGTTGAATGATATCACATAATAAAAAATAATAATTCTCTCTCTCTCTCTCTCTCTCTCTCTCTCTCTCTCTCTCTCTATCCTCTCTCTCTCTCTCTCTCTCTCTACTACAAAAATGTATTAATGGGTTTTTTTGTATGATAAATAAATGATTTACTATTTTCAAATATTAATATTAATTTTTATACATTCAACTTCCCTGCCAGATATATACTTAACTATAGACTCCGTCGTCCCCGACAGAAATTAAAATTTCGCGGCACACGCTACAGGTAGGTCAGGTGATCTACCGCACTGCCCTGGGTGGCAGGACTAGGAACCATTCCCGTTTTCTAATCAGATTTCCTCTGTCTGCCGGAACGGCAACATTGTTGTTGGTTCCTCTTGACTGGATTTTCTTTTTTCATCGACAATTGATCTTCTTGACTGACTTTTGGTGACGTATCTGGATTGTTGGATTGGCATACGCTTTTGTGGACTGTTTTTGTGGACTTGCTTTGGAATTTTCTTAGAATGTCTGACGCCGGAATGGTCATCTTCCAATCTCTTATTTTCTTTCGCTCAGTTGCTCCCCCTAGCTGTCCTCCTTCTCTTCACTAAAACCCTCGTGCAGGTTAGGTAGGAGCTGGGTCTCTGAACTTAGGCTTTGCCTTGATCCAAATGGCAGGGACTATAGCGGTTTGGTCCGCCACTCGATTATGTTGAACCCTGAGGATATTGATGTGATTCTACATCAATATTTATTGGGGCGGGACTACATGTGGGGACTTGCCTACGGAATCCAGGGAGGTATAGTCTCCACGGTAGGACTCTCGGCAATTTATCCGGATTGCCCTCTAAAATAACATGAGTGGGGATGATTGCATACTAGCTAAGCCCTCGGTCCTATCAAGCGGGTTTTGCTTACACTTGAGCCAATCATGTTATGTTAGAGCCATCCCTTCGGGGTAGGTAGGGAGTGGACATATGGGAGTTGGTCTCTGTTGTGTGTCTTTGGTGAGGGGGAAGTCTTTGAGAGGAGACCCAGTTTTTACCATGGCTTGCAGTTGGTTTCTCTGTAATTTCAAAAAAATAGGAAAAATGGAAATTGACTATGGAACTCAGTCCCCCGGAAAATGTGACCCCATGACACTAAATTCCCATCTGACCCTGGAAACGAACAAGGACACCCTTTTGGACAATTCAACCCAAAATATACCAACCATGGAGCCTTTTATTAGGCCTAGAAGATTTATCAAAAGAAAATTCCAGCCTAGCCCTTCTCTAGCTTTATTTGAATCACTTTTTGGAAAGGACACTTGGACAAGATTTTTGACAATAGAAAGTGAAAAGAAAATTTCAAATTTAAAATTAGAAAATTATTTATTGACCAGATACCCAACAGAAAACATGAAATTTCGTCAAACACAAACAAAATACATGGATAGTGGAAACCACTACTAAAGCCAATCAGAAAATTACTTACAAATTACGAACATAGATAACGCACAAATAAAGTTCACCAAGCATAAATAAGCTAAATAGTATTACTGGTACAATAATCATGCCAAATAATGACGACGAATTAATAGATAAGAATATGTTGATGGACTCGCTTAAGAAAAGATACAAAAATATTGAAGAATGTGACATCTATGATATCCCAAGTAGGAAAAATTCAAAAAATAAATATACAGGTAGCTAAATTGAAATTTGAAGGAAATGAACTCCCTTTAACTATTAAATTATTAGGGCAGACGAGAGAGATAAGACCATATATCCCCAAACCACTACAATGCAAATCATGTAGTAAATATGGCCATTCAAATAAAATTTGTAGAGAAGCTCCAAGATGTGCATGTTGTGGATCATACAACCACACAACAAAATGGGACTGTGAAAACCCAATTTGCATAAATTGTGGTCAGAATCACCACTCAAGATCAAAGGAATGCGCATATTACCTATACAATACTGAATTAAAAATCTTACAAGAAAGAAGTGGAATGTCAATAAGAGAAGCGAAGATAGAACTAAAAGTAAGAGGATTACAAGACCCAGCAAGGAAAAACACATATAAAGAGGTAGTAAATAAAGAAGCGCAAAACCAAATTCCTACAATATTGCACAGTATAAATCAAACTGAAAATACTCATAATATAAAGGCCCAAAATTCAAGCTCGGAAGCTACAGAACATATAAGCAACACAAATTTATATAATATATTACCAACACCAGAAATGCAAGAAGACATGATGAATGTGGAGGACAAGCAAAATACAAGAAACAAATTAAACAAATTAAACAATCAGTAAGACCCAAAATCTATATGGAAAAAAATGAATACCGAGAAGACAAAGTCAACGAAAATTGCTTGCAAACAAAAAAATGAAAAAAGAGAAACCCAAATAAAAGAGAAAGTTAAAACATCAGATAAAACTGAAGAAAGTATTGAAATAGAACCCAAGATCAAAAGCCATTTAAATGCACCTCTAATAAAAAGAACATCTGAGACTCCTCAGCCAATAAAGAAAACAATAGCGAAAATACATCACCCACCAAAAGAAGAACAAAGTACAGCAAAATTATACAACTTCAATAAAATTCAAAGTTCAGGAAAACAAATAAAGATACTAAAACAAAACCCCAAACCTTCTTAAAATGTCTATTTTACAGTGGAATATTAGAGGATACGTATCAAATAATGAAAACCTAAAATCATTAATTAGAGAATGTAATGCAAATACATTTGCTTACAGGAAACAAAATAAAAAGGTAACAATGTTTCTCAATGCTGGCATAAATTATAATGTGTGGAAATCAACACAAATTTTAAATGACAACAAGCCAAGGAGGAACTGCAATCATAACGCATTCTTCAATCAAATGCCAACCTGTTAGGATTAACTCGGTAATAAACAGGCATGTGCAGTTCAAGTATTCCTGGAAAAAAAAAATAACATAATATGCCTCAATATAACATTTGGAAACCATCTTTAGGAAAAGTCGCTTAATAGATCATCTTGGAAATAATAGACCATTACAAGTGGAAGATTTAGAAAATCTAATAGAACAATTACCAAACCTACTTATTAAAGTAGGTGACTTCAACGCCAAACATCCCATGTGGGGAAGTACATCATCTGACAGGAGAGGAAATATTCTCTTAGATTATATAGATAACAAAAATTTGATTATTTTAAATGATGGTTCTCCAACAAGATTTGATGTTTATCATAATAGCACCTCTGCAATAGACATCACTTTGTTCCCCAAGAAATTGCCACAGATTTCAGTTGGAGAGTAAATAATAATTTATTTGGGAGTGACCACTGGCCAATACAAATTGAGCTAAAAAATAATACTAATATAACATATATGTAAGTGTTTACATATAAAAAATATGGAATGTTAGTCCATATATATAAAAGTCTAAAACTAAAGAGGTCAACCAGATTGCTTGCAGGAATGTGATCAGACTAGAGACGCTAAAGATGACGTATACAATAAGTATGTAGGCTAAGTTGACATTCCGTCACCTGTAGTCATTCAATTGTTTATAAACATTAGTCCAAGCTCCCTGCTTGAGACAACTACCGCCTACGTGATCTGTAGCGTGTCTCATTCGATTGTGTGTTCGTATGAAACTATGTCATTGTATGTATGTTCATATGTTCGAACTATTGTCTGTTCCTTCATAACTTGTAACAGAGATGGTAGACAAGCAGAACGGAGTTAGCTATCGTCATTAGAAGAAACCTGTACCTCTTTACCTAAGCTTTATCATGTAGAGGAATAGGATTAGCCATCATCATTGGCAGAAGCGATCAAGCTATCGTTATTAGAAGACTTGTACAATCATATCTGATCTTCACCATGTAAAACTTCAGAAGAATATATAATTTTTTATACTTAGTGTTTTCACCAAGAACCTCACCGAACCATGAGTTTAAGACACATCGTCGTAAAGATAATACCGACTTCGTAAGTGATCTACAAAACCCCAGACACTCCATTGAAGATGGAAGTGCAATACCAACCGACTTAGCGTATAGATTATCGCAAGTCTAACATTACCTCATAGGGCGCCTTATCATACAAGGCACAAGCCCTAATATATATACCGAAGAGGAAAATGGAGGAAGCAAATTGGAATTTATATAAAGAGAAACGATGATTAACAAAAACTATCTGACTTTACAAACCACATAGATGCTTATGAACATCTAGTAAAAACAATAGATGATAAAGCAAATGAAACTATTCCAGTTACCTCATGCAATCCGACTAGACCACTGGTACCCTGGTGGAATGAAGAATGTAAAGCAGCAAGGAAGATAACAAGAACATGCTTTAGAAGATATCTGAGACATAAATGTGAAGCCAATAGAATTGCATATTTGAGAGCTAAAGCAAAGCAGAAAAGAATATTCAAGATAGCCAAAAGAAATTCATGGAAAAAATATATTAATAATATAAATTCTAAAACTCAAGACAAAGAAATCTGGAAGAAAATAAATAAACTGCAGGGTAGATATCGGCCAGCACCATTACCTACATTAAAAGTAGAAAACAACTACATTTCAAACCCCAAACTAGTAGCAAATGAATTGGGTAAATGCTTCGCCAAAGCATCTAGTATCTCGAATTATAAAACAATTCTAATTAAAAATCAAAAATTATGTCCCAATACCAATGAAATCTAATAATCAGGAAATCTATAATCTTCCTTTCACCATGGAAGAACTAGAAAATGTCCTGAAACTTGCAAGTCCAACAGCTCCAGGGGAAGACAACATTAGATATGAAATGATAAAAAAATCTTCCAGATGAAAGCAAAAACCTTTTTATTAGAAATTTTAAATGAATTATGGCGTTCTCACAGCATGCCTAAAACCTGGAAAGAATCTTTAATCGTACCAGGCTTTAAAACCAGGAAAAGACCCAGAGTCACCAAGTAGCGATAGGGCCAAATAGCCCTTGACTAGTTGTCTAGAAAGGGATATTTGAAAAAATGGTGAATAACAGATTAATATGGGTATTAGAAAATAAACAGCTATTGTCAAACAGACAGTTTGGATTCAGGAAAAATAAAAGTACCATAGATCCCCTCTTAATGATTACAAGAGAGATACAAAATGCAATGGTTGGTAAAAAACAAACAATAGGAGTATTTTTTGATTTAGAGAAAGCATATGATACCACCTGGAGGGGAGGGATTTTAAAAAAATTGATAGAATGGGGAATAGGAGGCAATTTATATGAATATATTAGGGAATTCCTATCTGAAAGATATATAAAAAGTCAAAGTGGGGGGGCAGGGGAACAGAACAAATCTCTGAATTCATTTATCCAGGAGGAAGGAATCCCCAAGGTAGTGTACTAAGCGTGGCGTTGTTTGCAACAGCAATAAATGAGATAATGGAAATGATCCCACCAGGAGTCCAAGGATCCCTTTTTGTAGATGATTTCGTCATATATAGTAGCGGTGAAAAAGCGCTAGACATAACCAACAGATTGCAAGCAGCCATAAATAGGACAAAAAAATGGGCCGATAACAAGGGTTTTAAATTTTCACCGCAAAAAACAAAAGCAGTCAGATTTACTAGATCAAGAAAACAGGAATTAATTTCTACTTTATTCATAAATAATGATATAATTGAATATTATGATGAGATTAAATTCCTCGGTGTAATACTTGATAAAAAACTTACATTTAAAGAACATATAGAACAACTGGCGATAAAAGTGAGAAAATCCTTAAATATAATAAAAGTAATTGCGCATAATGACTGGGGTGCTGATAGAACCTCTCTGATAAAAGTATATAAGGCTATTTGTCTAAGTAAACTTGATTATGCATGTCAAGTATATGGTAGTGCTTCTAAAACCCTATTAACAAAACTGGATGTCATACATAACATGGCTATTAGACTATGCACTGGAGCCTACAGAACTTCCCCCGTGGAAAGTCTGTATGTAGAAGCAGGAATAGATCCCCTGAAAGTACGAAGAGAAGAAATGGATTAAAATATATAGCTAAAATAAATAACCTTAATGATAATCCAAACACCAAATATATGAAGAACATAACAAATAATTATGACAATAAACCAAGAGCCTCTAAACTATTGGAGAATAGATTAAAACCTGATATAGAACATCTAAAATTAGGAACAAGTAGCATATCAAAAATAACCACTCCTAAAATACCTCCGTGGAGACATGCTAAAATAGAAATCTGTGAGAAATCATTTAATAAGAAGGTAACAGATGCACAATTAAAGAGTGAATTTCTGTCACACCAGGAAAAACATAAACGGGATATTAGTATTTATACAGATGGTTCCAAGTCGAAGGAGGGTGTAGGCTATGCTGTAGTAACAAAAAAAATATAAAAATAAGGGAAAAAAATTCCAAAAATATGCTCGATTCACTGCAGAGATAAATGCTATATTAGAGGCTATAAAATATACCTTTATGGTGGGAAAGGCAAACGATACGTTTGTAATATATACAGATTCTTACAGTGCTTTAGAAGCACTAAGACAAAACACAGTTTCTCATCCCGTAATTGAAGAAATAAGGGAGTGGATAGATATAATAGTAAAACGGAAAATCTATAAATATAAAAACTATGTTGGGTCCCTTCCCATGTGGGCATTAAAGGGTAATGAAGAGGTGGATTAAAGAAGCCAAAAAGGCAGTAAAAAAAGGAGTCTATCAAAAAAATACAAAATACCTAACAATGACATTAAAACAACAATAAATGAATACTGTCAATCAAAATGGGAAAAAGAATGGCTAGAATTGAATCATAAAGCATATTAAACCATCTGTAAAACCTTGGAATAGACAACAATGTCAAAGAAGGGAAGATGTCATATTAACAAGATTAAGAATAGGACATACATACTTAACACACAAATACTTGATGTTGCAAGGCGAGGAAAGACAGGCCCCTTACTGTGACCATTGTCGTACTCTGGTCACAGTCCGTCATCTACTAATAAATGCAATAAATTCGAAAGAAAACGAAGATCCAACAACATATATAACATACCACTTGAAGAACTATTGGGAGAAAATGCCCCACTTCAAAATATAGTAAATTATCTCAAAGAAATAAACCTACTTTATATGATATAAACACGTCTTATAATTCATAGTTATACAGTAAGCGCTGAATGGCCTTTGCTGCCCCAGTGCTTGGTGTTGCACCTAAACTTTATAAAACCAACCAACCAACCCCTCTTGTAAGAATTGCCACTTCTCCTTCCTTTTCAGCCTCGTCACCTATTGCAGATCCTGCAGATTCGGCAAAGGAAACTTGCGGATCTAAAAGCCGCTTTCAAAAATCATGGAAAAACAAAATGGCTGCTTTGTAAGGTAAGGCTTGTGAATTATACAGTGGACAGTGATATGAGTGTCCCCAATGTAGTGGAGGTGGCGTCTGGTCGGCTCCACAACGCTCCCAGGTCTAGACCTCTTCCAAGCTCCCAAGCCCAGAGGAGAAGGAATGTCAAAAACCGTAAGGAGGTTGTGGAGATTCCCCACCGATCAGGTGTCCCTTCGGCAGGTTCTGTGACACCCCAGACTGCCAGGGATCGCTATTGTAAAAGCGTCCTGCGTGAGTGTTTCTCATCGTCTGAATCTTCGTCTCCTAGACGCGGTTGGAGGGATTCTGATCGCTCGCGACCATTGAAGAGGAGTTGGAAAGCACCGGCTCTTGACTCGAGCCCGGAACGCTTCCCAGAGGAGTCTCCTTCGGATGTTAAGAGGGCAAAGAGAGGCCTATTGTCACCCGTAGTTGGCGTGGAGCCACTAGACACCTCTACTCCTCCTTCGCCTCCTCCCGAAGAGGAGAAAGAGGAGGCTACTAAGAGAATCCTCCTCTCCATGCAAGAACAGATATCTTCGTTAGTGGGAGTGCTCTCAAAGGAACCTCCTCGAAGGAAAGATACTTCCCTTCCCATCAAGAGGTCCTCTCGACGTATGGAGGTCCCTGCCTCCAGGCGCGAAGCTCCTACCAGGAGTGAGGCTCCAAACAAGAGCGAGGAGCCAACCAAACGCAAGGCTCCAGCTAGGAGTGAGGAGTCGTTCAGGCGCGTGGCGCCAGCCAGGAGTGAAGAGTCAATCAGACGTATAGCTCCTCCCAGGAGTGAGGAGGCAGCCAGGCGTGTGACTCCTGCCAAGAGTGAGGAGTCAACTAGACGCGTGACTCCTGCCAGGAGTGAGGAGTCAACCAGGCGCGCGACTCCAACCAGGTGTGAGGAGCCAAACAGGCGTGTGGCGCCAGCCAGGAGTGAGGAGTCACCCAGGAGGCAGGGGCCAGGAGCCAGGAGAACCAGGAGTGAGGAGTCACCCAGGAGGCAGGAGCCAGGAGTGAGGAGTCACCCAGGAGGCAGGAGTCAGGAGTCAGGAGTCGGAAGTCAACCAAGAGGCAAGGTTCGACTAGACTCGTATCCGAGAAAGTTTTTGGTGGCTCTTCCCCAGACAGAAGCACCTCCCCTTCGGATCGAAGGAGGTCTTGGAAAGACTCTCCTCCAAATGGGAACGTTCTCCCTCTTCCGATCTTGTATTAGAAGAGGTGTCAGAAGACGAGTCCCCTACAAATGAGGGACTGTCTAAAACTACAAGATGTTAGCCTCCTTATTGCTTCAAGAGTATGGAGACTCTTTTTAGCCCTCGGCCACTCCTCCTTCGCCTCATTCGCTTTTTCTCGAAGTACTACGACCGTAAAGTCCTCTGCTTTTCATAAAATGAAACCAGCGATTTCTATGAAGAAGGTCCTCCAGTGTCTAGATTCATGGATGGGCCGAAGAAAAGAGTGGGCAAAAACAGTGTTCTGCATGCCTCCTTCCAAACTCCTTGGAAGGAGAGGCATTTGGTACGGGACAGGAGAAGCCATGGGTCTTTCTCTCCCTGCATCAGCAGACGCAGACTTCTCGAATCTGGTTGATGCTTCCAGACGACACTCATTAGGGTCGGCCAGATCAACATAGAGCGTTTCGGAGTTGAACCACCTTCTTAAAGGACGCTTCCTTGTCTTAGAGGTGTTCAATTTCCTAGACTGGTCTCTCGGAGTACTTGCTAAAAAGTCTCAGGACACGGAATTTCTCAACAACCCAGAAGTTCTACATAGCGTCCTGGCATGTATGGACAAGCAGTCCAAGACGGCTCTGGGGGAGGGTTTCCTCCCTTTTTGGAGCAGGTTTGCTAAGAAGAGATCAGTGTATGGATCCCTCTTGTCTAAGACTGTTTCTCCAAGTCAGAGAACCGCATTATTGTTCGCCCCTTTGTCCGATCATCTGTTCCCTTCTCAGTTGGTGAAAGATATATCACGCTCACTAACTGAGAAGGCGACATAAGACCTCCTTGTGCAGACAACGAAGAAGAATCGCCCTATAGTGTCAAACTCTTAAGAAGGACTCTCGTCCTCCTCAGTAGCCCGTTCGTGGAGTGCAACGGCTCGTCCCCCCTCCAGAAAGAAGAGCTCAGATAAAAGAGGAAGGTCTTCCTTCCGGCCCTTCAAGAAGGGTAAATGACTCTCAGATCCTCCGAACACCAGTAGGCGCCAGACTCCCTGAACTACGCAGGAGCTTGGGGCGCTGAAGAGGAGCCGACTCCTGGTCGGTGTCGGTTCTAAAAGAAGGGATATCATATTCCCCTTCAAAGACAGTCTCCCTAACCCTCTACTCCTCGGGAACTTGTCCGAAGATACGAGACCCTATATGAAAAGATACGCTCCTTCGAATGGTGGGGCAAATGTGGGAAAAGGAGGCCATCGAACTGGTGCAGGATCCACACTCCCCGGGATTTTACAATCGCCTTTTCCTAGTACCAAAGGCTTTGGGGGGGGGGGGGGTGGAGACCAGTACTGGGCGTAAGCGCGTTGAACGATTGTAGAAAAGAAGAAGTTCCGAATGGAAAACGTCCTCCTCGGTGATGTCAGCCCTACGTCCAGGAGATTGGATGGTCTCTCTGGACTTACAAGGACGCGTATTTCCACGTCCCCCATTCACCACTAGTCGAAGAAATATCTTCGGTCATGATAGGGAGCAAGATTTTTCAATTCAGGGCTCTGTGTTTCGGCCTGTCTACAGCTCCTCAGGTCTTCACCACCTGATGGCGAATTTAGCGAAATGGCTTCATCTAGAGGGAATCAACATCTGCCCTCTACTTAGACGACTGGCTAATTCAGGGCCAAGTCAGAGAGCCAGTGTTGGAGGACCTTATGATAACACAAAAATCTGATACAGTCTCTGGATTACTCGTAAACCTCGAGAAGTCACAACTGATCCCCAGCCAGAACCATGTTTATCTGGTTTTATCTGGGGATTCAGATGGATTCTCGGGGTTTTCAGGTGTTTCCTTCACAAGAGAGAGTCACTCGAGGCTTGTCAAAGACCTCGAACTTCTTAGAGAAAGAACACAGTTCAGCGAGGGAATGGTTGAGCTGTTAGGGACTCTGTCCTCGCTAGAGAAGTTCTTTCCTCTAGGGAGGCTTCACATTCGCCTCTACAGTTATTCCTGAAAAAGGTATGGAATTGGAAGACGGGGCAACTTTCAGACTCTTTTCCGATTCCCCAGGAGGTGAAGAATCACTTGAAGTGGTGGTTCATCCCTCTCAAAAAGAACGAAGGCTTGTCCTTTGCCCTGCGGAACCCCAACCAAGTGTTATTTTCCGACGCTTTGGAGTCGGGATGGGGAGCAACGCTAGGAGCAAGGGAGGTGTCGGGCACCTGGAGGACAAAGGAACAGGTGTCTTGGCATATCAATTGCAAGGAACTAGTAGCCATACACCTGGCCATTAAGGTTCTTCGAGGAGGTAGTCAGAGGCCGGGTGGTTCAGATAAACTCGGACAACACCATGGCTCTGGCTTACATCCGCAAACAAGGAGGGAATCATTCGTTCTCCCATCTACAGCTAACAAGCAGATCTGTTAATCTGGACAGAGGAAAGAGGTATAACTCTCCTCACCAGATTTGTGCAAGGGAGAGAAACGTGAGAGCAGAACAGACTAAGCAGGAGAAATCAGGTCCTTCCCACAGAGTGGGACTCTCCACGCAGAAGTGTGTCAAGTATGTGGTCCCTGTGGGGGAGACCTCACATTGACCTATTCGCTACGTTCCTCTCCAAGAGGATAGAGATATTTTGCTCGTTAGTAGAAGATCCAAGAGCCTTTGCAATCGACGCATTTCTCCTAGATTGGTCGGGCCTGGATGCCTATGCCTTTCCCCATTCAAGATTCTGGGGAAGTGCTCAGGAAGTTCATGGCTTCAAAGGTACTGGAGTGGATGATGGACTTCCCCAGATCTCTGCCTAGCAGAACAGATCTACTCAGACAACCCCAACTTCGAGAGGTTTCATCAACCTCCCCGGTCTCGCTCTGACTGCCTTTCGACTATCGAAAGACTCGTCAGAGCGAGGGGGTTTTCTCGCAAGGCTTCAAGCGCTATCGCTAGAGCCCGCAGATCCTCAAACTAGGCGAGTATATCAATCGAAGTGGGGAAGTCTTTAGGAGATGGTGCAGGACGAAGAAGCTGTCCTCCTCCAATACCTCTGTAACCACCATTGCCGATTTCCTCCTTTTTCATTAGAGAGGAATCGCAACTTTCTGTGTCAAACCATCAAGGGATACAAGAGTATGCTGTCAGCAGTATTCCGGAATCGAGGGCTGGAGATAGCAGATAATAAGGATCTCCACGATTTGATTCGGTCTTTCGAGACTTCGAAATCGAGAACTCCGAGAACACCTAGCTGGAATCTGGACGTGGTCCTGAAATTCCTCTCCTCGGACAAATTCGAACCTCCACATCTTGCCTCTTTTCGGGACATTACTAGGAAGTGTTTATTCCTATTGTCCCTTGCGACAGCCAAAAGGATGAGCGAATTGCACGCTCTGGACTCTAAAGTTTGGCTTTAAAGGAGATGTGGCTATCGTTCATCTAGACATTGTTTCTGGCGAAAAATGAGAAACCCTTCAAAGCCTTGGCCAGGAGCTTTGAAATAAAAGGCCTATCTAACCTGGTAGGTAGAGAGATAGAACGGTCTCTTTGCCCTGTTAGGGCTTCTTAAATTTTATCTCGATAAAAAGAAGCAGATGGGAGGTTGTCAACAGGATCTTTGGTGTGCTGTGAAGAACCCCAAAAGACCCATGTCTAAAAACGCCTTAGCCTTCTTTGTGAGAAGTGTGATTATTGAGGTGCCACAAGAATTGCCCGGATGAATCCTTCAGACTTCTAAAGAGGTTAAAAACTCATGAAGTAAGGGCGGTAGCCACGTCGCTAGCGTTTCAAAAGAATATGTCACTGAAGAATATCCTAGAAGCGACATATTGAAGATGCAATTCAGTTTTTGCATCGCATTACTGAAGGATGTAAGGGTGACCTATAAGAAATGCTTCTCTTTCGGTCCGTTTGTTTCAGCGGATACGGTACTGGACTTGGAGCAAAGACTGATCCTTAAAAAACCAAAATTTTATAGGTGTACATAAACCCTCTTGTCAGATATGTTCTTGGTTTCCTACTAGCAGGGGTGCTTGATGTCGCACAGGCGGCCGTTGCCTTTGTTAGCAAGGAACTAGGTGTGTATATGGCTAGTATGGGGGGTACAAAATTTTTTTTTCTGTATTATAAAGTGTGCATGTTTTTATGTTTCGAGTTATTGGTTGTTTGTAAGGAGTTTGGGGATAACTCCTTGCAATCTTTAGAACTAACATGGATGTTAGGATCAGGTGATCGGGATCGGTGTTGTGCTCCTTGAACAAGGTGTATTGTCATGTTAGTGGATTAGCACCCAATGACAAAGGCCTTTAGGCTCTGCCGAGTAAGTGGATAAGACCCCATTGGCAGACCCACAAGAACTCTTAGCCATAGATCAATATCTCGCTGAGGCTCTTGAGGCGAAGCAGACTCCTGAGCAGTAGCCACGAAGTCTTCCACCTAATCAGGTAGGAACCAAGGTTTATTAATACCTACAACATATGTTGTTTACCTGTCTATTTCAGTAGTTAGCTGTCTCTTACCCACCACCAATGGGTGCCAATCAGCTAAGTATATATCTGGCAGGGAAGTTGAATGTATAAAAATGATATTGTCATGATACAATAAAGTTTTATACATACTTACCTGACAGATATATACGATTAATGGCCCACCCAGCCTCCCCGCAGGAGACAGGTGGAAGAGAGGAAATCTGATTAGAAAACAGGAATGGATCCTAGTCCTGCCACCCAGGGCCAGTGTGGTAGATCACCTGACCTACCTGTAGCATGTGCCGCGAAATTTGAATTTCTGTCGGGGACGACGGAGTCTATAGCTAAGTATATATCTGTCAGGTAAGTATATATAAAACTTTATTGTATCATGACAATATTCATTTATACAGCAATAATATCAATTCATTAAAGAAAATACCATAGTGAATTAGTAAGATTTTAGCTTATATATTTAAAAAATTATGGAAGAATAAAGGAAATCCCAGTCCTTCTTTAACTTTCTCTAACTCCCAGGTTACTAAAACGTCAGATATATCAAGTTCTGTGACAGGAGGGGGAAAGGGGGAAAGAGCCGCTGTGTTGCCATCAAGTGCTCATGAAATTCCCCCCCCCCCCCCCTCTCTCTCTCTCTCTCTATCCTCTCTCTCTCTCGCTCTCTCTCTCTCTCTCTCTCTCATTTACGAGACTCGAGATTTTTTATGTACTTGTACTATTTGTTTTTAATACTTTCAAAATAATAATAATAATAATAATAATAATAACTGTAATTCAAAATTCATATGTGATAGTATTTTAAAGAAATACAATACTAATCTATCCATGTCACCTTTTAATTAAGGTTAACTCTCTCTCTCTCTCTCTCTCATCTCTCTCTCCTCTCTCTCTCTCTCTCTCTCTCTCTCTTACCGAGATGAAAGAATTTTTATGGTACTAGTATGTAAAATGTTTATTGATAATTTCAGTTATTTAATAATAATAATGATAATAATAATAATAATAATAAAACTGTAATTACAAAATTCATAATGGTCGTATTTTAAAGAGATGAAAATGACCTTTCCATTTCACTTGTAAGGATAATTCCTCTTTCTTACTGAGATGAGAGAATTTTTATGGTAGATGCACGTGTTTATTATATTTTCAAATAATAATAATAATAATAATAGAAGTAGTAAATAATACGATAACTAATTTCAAAAGAAAATTCTTCCCTTCTCTTTTTCTGTATCAATTTCCCTACCTCATAACTCCAGTGACACTCGGAGCTGGGAAAGTAACAATGCCATACAATGGTCAACGAATTTAATGGTTCTCTCTTCTCTCTCTCTCTCTCTCTCTCTCTCTCTCTCTCTCTCAATGAAATATACAGTAATTTGTCTTTGAATACACAGTGTTGCACATGAAAAAAGTAAATTAGTGATAATTTTAGAGATACACGGCCCTAAAAAATTGTAAATTAGTGAAATTTTCCCTGTGGACATGTTTTCAACAACGTCGTTCCGGCTTACGACAATTTTCGGGTTACGACGCGTCTTAAGAACGAATCCCCGTCGTAACCCGGGGACTGCCTGTGTATATATATATATATAGATATATATATATATATATATATATATATATATATATATATATATATATATATATATACACACAGACGGCCCTCGGTTAGCAGCAGGGGTTCCGTTCCTGGCCACCGACGCCAAGCGATTTTTTGATGCTGAGCGATTTTAAAGCCTACGGCCGCCGCGCACCTTCTTTCGAAACTCTAGACCAGTCAAAGGCGCCGTAATCCCACAACGGCGCAATGAGTAAAATTATATTTATGCAGTATAGTACTATAGAATTTACTGTACAGTACATGTGGATGTCTAGAGTATGTAAAGATTTTAATAAAGTTTATACAGTGTACAGGTAGCTGTATGTTCAGGTTACGATCATTAGTCTTACGATAGTTCGATTTTATGAGAGATCAAATTACAATGGCCTAACTTTATCCATCTTCTAGTTACATAAGTTCAATAACAGCAAAAGAGAATGATGAAAGTATGGTGTTAACGTTATACTCGTTGCGTGAACGTGTACAGCCAAGAACAACAACCGAACGAGAAAACTACTTTTTTTTTTTTTTTTTTCTAAGTACAACCAAACTGGATAACATCTGTTTGGCTTGTATTTCGATCATCGTACTACAGTGCAACATTACCGTATTTGTTATAAATGGCGTTATGTATAGAATAGAACTGAGATATCTTAATGTAATAACTTTATTCGCTATAGATCAGAGATCACATAGATTAAAGATCAATCGGGAAATATACCGTTAAATTTAAACCTAGTTATAACTGAAACTGAAGAAAACTGTTCAAGCTGCTAATGACTATTATCGTACATTGGCAACAAGGATAAAGACTGCAGTAAACGTCTGCCATCACACACTACTGTAGAGAAAATTGGGATAAAATCATTTTAATCAAAAACTACTGTCTTGAAAGAACACATTTTACTGTTTGGTTTCACGCCGATATAAGATAAATAATGTAAAGTTGTTCGTATTACGATGATATAAGGATTACGTATTGCGAACGGAATCACGTAATTTTTTACGCAATAAAACATGCCGCCAACGTAATCTGTTAACGAAAAAAATAGTAGTTCACATTCACAACGAGACATATTCAATAAAAATTTCCACCTTAAAACACGCTGTATATGGAAAAAATAACTTTGTCTCATATAAGTCAAGTATATAGATATTCGTTTATGCTAACTAGAAGCAAGAGCATTCGCTCAGAATTGCGTTATGGTGAAACAGACTCGTATTCATCAGCTGATTTCAAACCAACAACATTGGCCGCTCCGCGGAATACGGGCTTAAGTTTGCCGTAGTATTTAAAATACAATAATATGAGAATACATACAATATTCTTTGGATACAGTGAAATAATGTATAACTTTTTAAAGGATTTATGGAAAAGATGCATAATTAATAAAATAACACAATGCATTTTTCGGAACTGGCGGACAAGAACGAACATGAAAAACCATCCCCTTACAACGTGGAGCGTAGTTACAAAGGCTGCCTTCCATTTGTATCTTATTTCTGTACAAAAATGAAAATACCTTTACGCAATATATTTTCATACACATTTTAACCATAAAAGCATAAACATTTGAAAAATCGACACATCGATCGCTAAATTTGCACTCCTTTTTTTTTAACTATATTTTCGAAGAGCGGCAGACGGCGGCATACAAGAACGAACTTGAAAAAAAACATCGTAGTCGATAACTTGAAGGGGAGTTCAAAAGCTGCCTTTTGTTCATGAAACTTACCTGTCAGATATATATATAGCTGTATTTTCTGAAGTCCGACAGAATTTAAAAAACTTCCGACACACGCAGTGGTCGGCCAGGTGGTTAGTACCCATTCGCCGCTGGGAGGCAGGTATCAGGAACCATTCCCATTTTCTATTCATAATTTGTTCCGACGGCATACAAACCTTCGGTCCTTTTACAATAGGAAGGTACTAGCGGCAGCTGGATAGGTCGTAAGCTTTCGAACAAGGGGTTCGGTAGTTAAACTGCTTGTCCGACAGGCGCGCGCGCGCGACTGGGAGGTAAACAAATCACTTTTGCTTTCGGCCTGCTGGCGTGTAGACGTGTATCATCGCTCTCTCCCGCTTCATCGTCGTTGCTTTCGCATGGTTGTGTTTTTCTTTTTCTATTTATCTAGTGAAACTGAATTGTAAGTACAATCAATTTCATATTTATTTCCATTGAATTCAATTGTGAATTAAAGGATCTTGGTTTCCCCACGCCCTCCGATTACCCGAGTGCCGGGACTGAGGGCGTTAAGTGCGGGAATTCATTTTTCCCAGAAATGATCTCGTTTTGTGTATGCTCGGTGCCGAGGGCGGGAGAGCGCTCGCTCCGAGCTTATATTTTGGTTGAAATGTGTAGATGAAAATCGTAAGTAAGTGCCCATTTCATTTATATTTTTTTTGACCTGTATGCTCGTTGCCGAGCGAATGCGCTCGGCACGAAAACTTATTCTGTATGGAAGTGGAATCGCATGTACAGTATTCTTTTTCATTTTCATATATTTATTTTGATTATAGCAATACTCATTTTGGATCAGTTTCCGCTCTTACCCGGAAATTGATCCTTTCCCCTTTTTATTTGAATGAAGTGTAAATCGCAAGTGCAGTTCTTTTTCATTTTCATATTTTAGTTGAGATTGCATTATTACTTGGATCAATGTTTCGCATTTTCCCGGAATTGATCCTTCCCTTTTTATTTTGTATGAAGTGAAATCGCAAGCGCAGTATTCTTTTTTCATTTTTCATATATATTTTGATTGCATCAATTCATTATGGATCAAGGTCCGTTCATAATAGGGATGGATCCTTTTACCCTTGCGCTCGGTACCGAGGGCGCAATTGCGCTCGCTCCGAGCCCTTATTCATTGTGAAGTGAATCGTAATGCAAGATTCTTTTTCATGTTATTCCTTTTATTATTGATTGCATCAATATTTATTTTGGTTCAAGTTCCGCTCAGTCAGGGAATTGATCCTTATGTCCCTTGCATTCGGTGCCGAGGGCACGATTGCGCTCGGGCTCTTATATTATTGTTGGGTACATGGGTGCTGTGCGGGGGTGGGGAACGAGAATCTCCCCCCCCCCCCCCGCTCAGCTCCCCCCTTCCCCTTCGGTGGGGGGGGGGAGGTTATCGGGTTCTTCTCGCCCGATCCCGTCGAGCGCGCACCCCCCGCGCGATGGGTTTACTTCCCCCCTACTAATCACTATTACTGTTATTCCGCAGGTGCTACTGCCACAAGGGTGGACCTTGGTGAGGGTATGGGCGTCATTCGATTTGCAGGCGTGCCTAGTGTCCAGGGGCTGCGCTTCTATGTCTGGGCCTGCGGCGGTCACCCATGGAGTGGTGACCACGACAACGATATCGACTCCAGGTGACAAACGTCCCTCCTCACCTGGTGTACTCACCTCACGTGGTAACAGTCTTGCCTACAGCGCTGTGAAGTGCCGTTCGCCGTACCGAGAGGGGGGCGTGCCGCCACCGCTCGTGGTTGCCGCGCTGCCGCGACCACACTTCCGCTGCCTAGAGCGCTCGCCCCTGGACCTGCCGCCGGTACCAGGATGTTGCTGGCTGCGCTTCCACTTCCTGTGTTTCCGGTGCTGCCTGCCGTACCTGTTGATTTCTGTGCTGACTGTCCATGCAGTTTGCTGCGCTGGCTGTCCCTGCTTTGCTGCGCTGGCTGTCCCTGCCGTTGCTGCGCTGGCTGTCCCTGCCGATGCTGTGCTGGCTGTGCCTGCTGTTCCTGAGATGCCATACCTGCTGACGTCGTCCCTGTTCGTGGTGGTACTACCCCAGACTTTGGTCTGTCTGTACAGTGCGTCCGGGCCCTGTGGCTTCGGCTACAGCAGCCCCGGCTCCGCCCTGGATAGCAGATCTTACTTCTGTCCTGAGGAAGCTGACGAAGAAGAGGAGGAAGGTGTCGTCGTCGTCGTCTTCATCTTCTTCATCGTTGTCGGCTGCCGCCTCTTCCCCTTCGATTCTAAGGCTTCACAGGCCGAGGAAAGAAGAAGGTTGCCTCCTCCCTCCTAAGAAGTCTCCCTCGGAGCTTCTCGGGACCCGTCTCACCTCGTGGGACGGGAGGGTTCCTTCCGCTGGTCCTCCTGCTCCTTCGGGAGCGGGGCCCGCTCTTCTTCGCAAGGAAGAAGACTACGGGGACCAGAGGGGTACCGGCTAACACCGGTACTTCCTCGCCTGGTGTCAGTGGTTCTGCCACTGCATCAGGGTCCGTCTCGGCCTCTCGTTCGCGGGAGGTACCGAGTGTACGTCGCTGGTCAGGAACCAGACTCTGAGCCCGCTCAGCGTCAGGTTCACGGCACGGGGCGGAAGACTGGTGACAGCCGCTCACGCGACTCTCACCAGACCAGCTCTCGCTCTCGCGGCGACCAGCTGGCTACCCGGGGACGTGACAGTCCACGACCGGCCCACGGGCTGAGGCTGGGAAGAGGTCCCCCCGTTTGCCGGTGCCAGCCACGGCTGGAACCAGCGACGTGACGTGCCATGAGGACAAGCACCGGTCTCACTGTGACAGTGGAGCCTGCAGGTCGCCTGACCGTCGCGCTCACAGAGAGCGATCGGGTACGGCCAACCAGCACCAGCTCTTCTGACACTCGAGATCGGGGCTGCTGTGCTCAGTCCAGCCGTTCTCCACAGCGAGACGGTTCGACCAGGCCTGCTGGTTCTGCCAGCGAGCGAGGAGGGAGCGTCAGGTCTGCCTCTCCTGTACCTTCAACCTCCTCGGGTTACACGGGAGGAGCGAGGTATTGAGGAGTGATCGTGAGGGGTGCGCCCCTCATGATCCCACCACGACGCCCTACGTGCCAGGCGCACGGTTCTTGGACCGGCCAGGACGTATGCGCAATGGATGGAGGAAGACCGAGAGGGCTGTCGCTGTTCCCCCTTCTTAGGAGGAAGGTTCTCGGAATATGCTCTTGTTCGAAGGGCTTAACGGTCCTACTCTGCAAGATGCTGTGACTTCCGAGATCCAGAGGAACTTTGCCCGAGGTTATGGCGCTGATTCGTCAGCACAACGACCTCGGGGGAAGGATCGCCGCTCCACCAGCAGAGCCACGTCTCGGCTCGAGTCGTTTTGGGGCCCGAGAGGGACCCAAATCGACGGTGGTCTGCCGCGATCGGAGCTTGCCGACTGTGTTGAACCTGGTAGTCACTCGTCTCCGGACAAGAAGGCTCTCTCAGTTCTGGCCGGTCGAACAAGCTACTTCACCTCCTCTACTGCGACAGAGGCGTTTCTACGTGTCTTCGGACACCGTATTTGAATACCCCTTCGGTCTCCTGAGAGGTTTCGACCTCGACGAGGACGGAATGAGTCGGAGGACGTATCGGCTCTCTCCTGTCAGGTGTCGATCAGCCCCACCCAGACGACGTTCACAGTGGCGGCAGACCCTTACCTACAGTATGAGTTCGTAACCCTCCTCGGGAAAACGTTTTCTCCTGACGATACGTTTTCCCAGGCTCTGAGAGGCGGCGATGGTTGCTCCTTTCTTCTCCAACTGCTAGTTCCGCTGGGAAGGCGAGCCAGTATCCAATTCCTCCCCCATTCCCTCTCTCCTTACGGCTACGAGAAAGGGGAGGGATCCTACAGAGATTTCTCTGTAAGATCCCACGTTAGTGGCTGCGCTACCGGGGGACCTTCGGGTCCTACCTGACGTAAGCCCCGGTCGTTGAGGAGGGATCCTGCCCCTTTCTCGATTTCTACGGGAATCGAGAGGACCACCAGCCGATATCGTTTGACGAATTCGGTGGGGGGTTTCGCAGAGTGCTTAGAATTCTATGGAATTTCTAGCGCACTCAGAGTGTTCGAGTTTTTTACGATCTCCAAACACTTAGGCGAGACCACGGTCCAAAGTGAGCAAGAATCCCCGATAATTGTTACACGATAATCTGGAACCTCGCTTATGCTCGAATTCCTGTAATTTCTAGCATTTGGAAGAAGACTGCTGCTGAAAGAAGAGTATCACAGTAGGCGATTAACCTGGAATAGAGAAGAACGGACGGGAAACTTCCAGTTTTGGCTTGAACTATCGTCTTCGGTATTCTGTTCACCATGAAGCTTTCCTTTGGGAAAGACTTCCTTCATCTCTCTTGACTAAGAGAACGAAGGCGGTCGATCTCAATCCTTATTCTCATTCCTCGAGAGGAAAAGAATTTAGGATGGAGGTCGTGGTACAGAACCTACAAATATACTACGTATATTACCCTCGCGACATGATTCTTTTAACAGTTGAATTGTCCGGGGGGTAGGCGCAATACGTAGTTAACTCTACGGTGTGACCGAGACGAATTATATCTTAATTGAACTGCAACTTGGGGTTGCCTGCAACCTCCCAGCAGTTATCAGTTTCGGATTTTAGATACTTGGTATTGTCATGACAACACCAAATCAGCTTTTGTATTTACCGAAATCCGTTTCGTTTAAATAATTGCTCGAGCGTATTCTTTATGCTCGATGGTTCTAGCCGAACGCATTCCTTCGTGGAATAATGGATTACCTGGCAACTCAGGATGACGAGTCAGCGAGAGCTACTGCGTATTGAACTGCCTGATAGCAGCTCAGTATCAGCTAGGTCTCGGAGATGCATTCGGTTACGTCTCTCTCTCCCCTGGTTTGATTGACTGACCGACACCGTATCTCTGCCCAACAACTCATGGACTTAGGTCTCTGATTAACGGGGTATGCTCGCAATAATGAAGGACCATCTACTGCTGTGACGCTCGATTTTTCATCGCCTTCGACATTGCGAGAATTTTCAACAGAGATATCTCTGACTCTCATCTTTCTTTTACCGCACGGTAACAGAAGTCTGTACTAGTCTCTCCCGCTGCATCGCACTGCGATAATGCGAATGATTTTTGCAGACATCTGAGTTTGTCTTCAAAATATCTTGTATTCGTAGGTGTGCAATTGTTCATTGCTCGCCCCGAATTAACAGATGTGTCAGAAGACATCGCCTACTCTCCGACCTGACAGCTCTACTTCCAAATGTTCAGCCCATGAGAAGCAGTTCTTCAGGCAGTATTTCCCTGTGTCTTCATTACCTGAAAAGCGCTCCCCTTTTATTGCAACTACGATCCTCACCGGACAGCAATGAATAGCGGTTAGTGTTCTCAGTCTTTGTAGCACAGGTTCAGAATCTGAGAATCCTTCTCTCGGTTCAGCTGTGAAGACGTAGGTTGCTTTTTCTGTACACCTTCGTCTTCAACGACACAGTGTTGTTTCTCCTTAGCTGAGAATCAACTATACTATGAGATATCTTGCCATCAGGGACCTCGGTCTCTAGAAGGCAATTGACTCTTTTCGCCTGTTGGGCACATGCCTTAAGAGAATCATCACCTCGCCTTCTGGCATCGGTGACGAACAAATTATTTGTTTAGTCTCTTGGCATAACCGTGACTTGCTCGGGCGCTTGGACAACTTGCTCCTACCGAACGCAGTCAGTCGGCAGCTGTCAGAGCGCCCAAGTCAGTTACGAACTTCGCTGTGGACTTAGTTCGGTTGCTCCATAACAGTCTGTTTTTCTTCGTCCTAACGGCTTGTCACAGTACCCATACCATCGACACCCACCATTGAGTGTCAGTGTCCTATCCACTACCGAGAAGAACTTCACTGCATAGGGATAGGAGAATGTGAGACACTTCGCTGCAGACGGATAGACCAGTATGGGTACAGGACATCACCGAAGTCGAGAAGAGGGATAGGTCATACGACCATTCCCTTCTTTTCCTCTGAGGTAATTGCATGACTTTTCCTGCGAAGTCAAGCATCCAGGGGATGGAGGATTCGTGACGCTCGATTTCGTACCGACTTCGTAGCGAAGACTCAGAACCCTTCGGTTCCTGACGATCGGTTAGAGTCCTTCACAATCCTCTCCCTAATGGACTTCACCGCCTTTCGATGCGAAGGAGATGCTGCTTGTCCTGTGAAAGCGCGACTGCGCTTTCTGAAGAACTCGACATCCCAGGCTGAGTGTTGAAGACTCTTCGTCAGCACCAAGATGACCTAGAAGTACACTCCTCGAGTTACACCAAGAACTTCTCCGTGGCGCAGGTACTGAAGGCAGGGGTCTGTACAACCAGACCACTGGCACCTCCTTCTACCTTTTGGATATTTGCCCACAGGTCCTTGGATCGTTTTCCTTGGGACCCGTGTGGCTGCTCAACACGTGTGAGCTAACCCAGACCCTAGCAGGCTGAACAGCATCGAGTCCTGGTGTGACTGTAAGAATAGATAAGTGAATGAGAGAGTGACTGGCTTCTCTTCCTATCTCTTTTTCTCTACCTGTGGGTAGAGGGTTACGGTCATCACCTTGCTGGATAAGGACGAGATGCCGGTGAGCTACTCGACAGAGCCCCATCCTATCCCTTTCACTAGGGATGGGAGCGAATATCCACCACTTCCTCCTACAAGGGGGGGAAGTGGATGCCAACAAGAGACAAACCATAACTTTATGTTGCCTCTTGCAAATAGGAACTTGTTCTTGTTTGCTGGTACGAAGAGATACGCTTGCCTCTCTCTTAGTACTTGGTCCAGAGGTCTGACCATTGATCCTGCGGTGCACACCCCGATCAATCGAACAGAGGCTTGGATCCCCCCCTCCCGCTCTTACGACCAGGAGGCATTCCAAGGTTGGGTGAACACCAGTCTGTTCACAAAAGACTCAGATTCCTCCCACCAAGAAGTGAGTCTTCCTATTGTAAAAGGACCGAAGGTTTGTATGCCGTGTCGGAACAAATGACAATTTGTCCAAAATTGCATTTTTCCTAACTATACAAACCTGAGGTCCTTTTACACATAGTCCCACCTCATGCCACCCCTCACTCTGCAGTTTTTGCTTGGGCCAAAAGCAAAAGTGATTTGTTACCACCCAGTCGCGCGCGCCTGTCGGACAAGCAGTAACTACCGAACCCCTTGTTCGAAAGCTTATGACCTATCCAGCTGCCGCTAGTACCTTCCTATTGTAAAAGGACCTCAGGTTTGTATAGTTAGGAAAAATGCAATTTTGTACAAATTGTCATTTTTCTGTCGCCGGTGCTGAAAACACCTGTTTTCAGTACCTCCGGCTTAGGATTTTGGAGTCTAATTCCGTAAGGAAGACGTATGATTCGTATGTACGCAATTAATCAGTAAACATGTCTAATTCCGTAAGGAAAAAGTATGATTCGTATGTACGCAATTAATCAGTAACAAAGTCAGGGTAGTGAACCTGCTAACCTTCCTGTAGACTTTAGTTTGCCTAACCCTATAGTATGGCCTACGGGTTATGAATATGTCTGCGAGAGGTGATCGCTCTCCTTCATTGTTGTGGAAGGAGTGCTACTTCTGTTATTGTACTCCTAACCCTGTAATGTTGCCTTCGGGCCCTAAAACAGTGTCTGTAGAGGTTATTGCCCTTTCTCTTATACTCTTTCGATTCGTAACTTAAAATCGAAAGTGCTTGCTTTAGAGAGCAATAGTGAAGTGGCTAAGTGCAGTGACAGTGCCCCTTGTGTAGTGGAGGGTGCGTCAGATCGGCCTTATTTCGCCTCTAGGCCGGGACCTCTGCTTGACTCCCAGGACCCTGGGGAGAGAGCATGTCGAAACGAATCCTGAAGGATTGCTTCTCGTCCTCCCCGCGCAAGGGTTGGAGCTCTCGGAAGGAACTCGCGCCCTCTAAGAAGCTTTAGAGAAAGAGGACGCTTCACGTCCTCTCTCTCGTCAGGAGGGAACGTCAGATCCGCCCCATAACGCCTCTAGGCCTGGGACCTCTGTCGGACTCCCAGGCCACCAGAGGGCATGTCGAAAGCCGAAGGAGGGTTATGGGGAACACCCACATCGATCTGGCGTCCCTTCGGTAGGACCTGTTGACGCTTCCCAGGCTGCGGAAGATCGTGCACGTGCACGAATCTCGAAGGATTGCTTCTCGTCCTCCGAGGCGTCCTCCCCGTGCAGGGGTTGGAGCTCTCGGAAGGACTCGCACCTTCTAAATAGAAGCTTTATAGAAGAGGACGCTTCACGTCCCCTCTCGCTCGTTATGCGTTTCAGTGAGAAGTAAGAAGGCGAACGTCGCCTGATCACGTGTATGTCTTTCCACCGAGAAATATGAAAAAGAAGGCAGGTTTCTCTCGCTTGTTTTGACGCCTGTCAGGAGCGTGACACTTTTCTGCACGCTTCTTTGACGCTCGGCTTGAACGGGACGCTCGGATGGACGCCGAGCGTCCTCGCCAGTGGACGCCGAGCGCGCGCCAGGACGCCGAGCGTCCTCGCCAGTGGACGCTGAGCACGCGCCAGCGCACGCCAGGTTTGTCTCCTGGCTGAACGTTTCTGTTGAACTCTTCAAGCTCTTGTTTAAGATTTGAGCCTCAAGAATGTGAAGTAAGCAGTGCTTCGGAGGAAGCTTAAGTGAACAGACAACTTCGTCTTCGAAACCCAGCAAGACCTCGGGTTTGTGAATTCAAGAGAGGCTGTCAATTATTATCATTGCTTTTAGCAAAGGTGGATGGAAGGTTAAAGAAAGCTGCAAGGGAAAGATCTAGTTTATCTCTACCGCAGTCAAGACTTTGCGTAAGGCAGTTACGGGGTATGTAAAGGCCGACCGTACTGCCACGTCAGGACTCTCGGCAACGTTTCAGTAGGATTCTTGACAACAAGGCACTCATCAAAAGGGCACGCTCTTCAGGACAAGAGCAAGACAGGACTTCCTTTGCATTACTGCCCAATAAATTTTAAAGCTTTAGCAGGCATTAGATGGATACGGGAGAGGAAAGCTGGTTGGAGAGTTTCTTCCTCTTCCCAGGATATTTTGCCAAGCTGTTTAGCCCCATCTGAAAAGGGTTTTTATTCAGATGATACGGATTTTGTTTAGTTTCTAGTCGGGGGGACTACGCTGCCGAATTGAACATCGTCGTTCTACCCTGCCATTAAGCCCAGTTCTTAACAGGATTCTTGCCCTTCCTCCGTTGGAGATGGAATCCCCCCCCCGGAAAAATTAAATGCTCGACTTCCTTGGCATTACGGTTTTGTCAATTCAGTGACTTTCCCCATTGACAAATATACTATCGTTTTGTCAAGTAATGTGGGTATCCCTCGTCATTGACAAAAATATCTCATTGTCCCGTAAATCGGTTAGTTCTCATTGGACAAACATCTCCATAACTTGATATCTGGGAAGCGAATAAGCTCATATTGACAAGATTCGGAAGAGTCTCATTCGTTCATCGCAGACTCGTACAAGAAAATAGACTTGTAGACTACGTCAATGAACGCTTATGTCCAATAATCATAAGAAGCTGAGCTGTCTCTTCCAAGCATTCTCTAAGTTTTGTTCATGAAACTTGCCTGTCAGATATGTATGTGCTGTTATTTCCGAATTTCAGCTCATATATATGTCTGCCCAGGTAAGTAGAAAACAAAAACTTTATTGTGATATAATATCATATTTTGCCTTGCGTTATTTTACACTGGTTGGTTCAAGTCATATACGCTTGCTGTAGTGTACCTATCGGATGGCAACCGAGAGGGTCTATTGTCTTGACTTTCAAGGACATTTAACGTTAACCCTGCAGGCTTCCAGGCGAGTTTCCGATTTATCTTTACCGTTGTATGGTAGTGTTCTGACGACAAAAAACTCATCTATATATTTAGCGGTTTTCTGTTTCGCTCTAAATATACCAGCTGGAGAGTCCTTTTCTGCTCAAAAAAATAACGGACTATTTCTTCGTAGAATAGGGTAGCTGGGAACTCAGACATATAAGTTAATAGACGACGTTCGTAAGCTGCTGGACTTGCTGCTGTGTCTGTCCTCCAGCCACCGAGCCAGTAACAGATTGTGCGGTGTCATGAGCGGTAGGTTACGTCTTCTCCTCTCATGCGGGGGGGATTGTACTGACTACCGTATCTCTGTGCTGGCGCTTCCGTCTCTCCTGGGGGATTGATCTGACAACGTAGTCTCTGTCCCTACAAATCCAAGGATTTAGCCTAAGATGTGAGGGGTTTCTTACCGGGGGGATTGAAAAAATGTTGCATTCGTTTTTGCCCCTTACTAGGTTCAACAGAGTTATCTCTAAATCCTTCGGTGATCGTATCGCAACGGATAAATAGAGGCTACCACAACATTGCACTTTTTATATGCTCTCCTGCTTAGGCAAAGCGCAGCCAGCCTTATTAGGGAAGTAAGCATACTCGGGTGAGGGAAGGGGAGGGAATGGATGAGCTTGCTTGGGGACCATTTCCTTCCTGAAGAAGTTTGGTTTCCCCGTAATAGACTTGCAATTTCAGACCTCCACAGTTGTTTCCTACCTGGGAAACTGAAATATTATTTCAAGATCTAGGAATGATTCTGGAAAAATCTCTCAGTGCGTCTATCACCTGAGGTGATAGAAAGAAGTGACGGACATCTGGATAGGGTTCAGAGCTGGATCGTAATCTTGAAAGAAGTAAAAGCCAATTCGGTCGTCCCTCCAGTCCTCTAAAACGAGTTTTTGGAACCAGTGGTGCAGATCAACTCTGAATTCCCACAGCTCTATCATATCTTAAGAAGTATCTATCTCGGTTCCCTGTTCGAGTTTACGAGAAAATTTGAGCCTATTAGTAACAACAGGCGTTAGAATGTAACACGATTCCTCTAGAGGTTCGTTACAGGATTGCAAAAGTCCGTCCCGAAATCGTCTCGATCGATGGCCAAGCAACTATTGACGTCCGAGTGGAATTTTCTTTAGAAGTAAGTTGAGAGTTTGGAGGGACTTTAGGGACGCCCTTTCATTCTTCTCTTCGAGTATGTTGAGTGTGACGAAGATGGCTTCTTCTTCTCTGCTCCCTTATTCGTTGATCCGGGATCGGTTACCATATAAACGCCATCCTTGATGATTGAACGCAGGGGATGATCTTTAGTCTTCCTTTTTTTTCCCCCCCCTTTTTCAATCGCTTAGGAAAATGTAATAAGAGGATTTATGATGTCACAGCGAGCAAACAATTGATTTTTTTTTTTTTTTTTGGGCTGATCGCCCCATGGTGGCCTTCAGGATCCTGGATTCACAAAGGTCACATCCTTCCTAGTTAACTTTCCTAAGGACTTTTCCGAGCGAGTCGGTCACTCTAACTCGAAATGGTACCTGAAACTCTCCCTCTGAGTCTGGACTACGTTCAGGACTATCGAGATGTTGACAGGAATAAAGATTACGTCTTCCATTTTCCGGTCCCTGAGAATGGGATTAAGCTCCCCCGGCCACAGTCAGAACTATTAAAGACTACGGAGATAGGGTTGCGGCCCTTTGGGCTCCGAGATTTGCGTCTGTCTGTCAAACAACAAAAGCCCTTTCACGATCTTGAGTCTGTGGAATCTCGAAACTCGGCTCAACCAATCTACTGTCTCAACCTGTTTTCTCGGAGGTCAGACACTTCGTGCGGAGATCAGGCGGACATATAGTAGCCCTGAGTTTCTTGTGACGAAGTCGGTTGCGTTTATACAACACCCGATTGATCGTGAACAGAGACCAGGTTGGACTGTCAGGCATTCTTTTCCTTCGGACTGAAGCGTTTGTCCTTTTTGCTCCTTCGCTCCTTTCTCATGGCACAAGAAAGCTCGAGTCAGGAGTTTGATTTCGCTGACGACGTTGGGTTGCGTTGATACACACCCCAAGGTTGTTAGAGATTGAATCGCCCAGTGCAAGTCCAGACACTCATCCTTCAGCGCAAGAATAGATCCTTATGGTCTATCAGGGTTACAGCCTTGCTGTCATTATCGTCTGACTGGGTTCAATGGTCGGTCACCTGACTTTAGTACAGACCGGACTGACTGGCATTGTTTCCAGATCCCCCGAAAGCTTTCAATATGGGAACTAGAAATAGTCTGAAGTTCTTGATAGTCAAGCATTCGAACCTCTCATACCTGTAACTTCTTGGCATGTGATGTCAGGAAGGCCTTCCTCTAAACCACCCTAGATACGACAAAGAGGTTAGTGAGATTTTAAGCCATCGTCACAAGAGTTTTGGGCTTTAGAGAACACAACGTGGTGTGATCTCTAAGACTTCCGTTTTTGTGCCCTAAGAATGGAAACCCCGTTTTGTGCTTGGGCCAGGGCTTGGAAAGCAAGGACGGCACAATGTAGTTAGTGGGCAGGAGCCAGAGGAGAGGTCCGGTGCCCGGTCGGGTTTCTCTCAAGTTTGATCTACATAAAAAACTCAAGACAAGTGCGACAAGTCATCTCGGGCAATCTGCAGTGTTTCCGAAAAAAAAAAGACCAGACTTGCCCATATCGAAGAAACACCTGGCTAGTGTTAAGACGTTCTTTCAAAATGCTCCTTACATTGTGTTTGCAACAAAGATTTGAAAATCTTTTTATCTGATGCTCACGAGGGTGAGGGAGCGGCCTCCTTCTGAAGGCATTTCAACAGGAGCCATGGCACTCAGCAACATCTGAGTACCATGTTTTTTCAGTGAAAAGCAAAACTCCGTGTTCACTTCACATCTCCCTGCGAGATGTTGAGATGGCATATGAGATCTGCTGCTCGCTAGGGGCCATACGTGTCATGCAGACACAAATCTTAGGGGCAAGATAGTACCACTCATCCTATCTTAGAAAATGGTTAGGAATGAGCCTATTAATTTAGTTGTTGAGTCGACCGGACAAAGGGGACTTCTTAACTCTTTAAGCCCTTAGGTAACACACCTTAAACCTTTGGCCTAGGTGGTCAGGTGGTGATATATATATTTTATATATATATATTTATTTTATTCTTAGGGCCCTTCATGGTATGGTCAATCATGGTCTAGTCACCATTGTGGTAAACGCCCCCGTTGACAGATTATCTGGAGATGCCACCCAGCTCTTATGGTCTATACCTCGTGGCAACCTAGTAAAAGCCAGAAGCAGAACTTGGGTGACAGTAATCACGAAGCCAGCTATGCTAAACAGGTGGGGAAAACCAAGCGTAAATCATCTGCATCATTGTTCAAATCCTTCTATCGTCCCTTCCCACCTTCCCCCCCAACGTTGGGATTCAGCTTATATATATATCTGACAAGTAACGTTTCATGAAACAAAATGATACTGTTATGATACAATAAAGTTTGTTTTCCATACTTACGGGCACGAATATATATAATCAAGTACCCACCCACCTCACCTCAGGGGACAGTGGAAATTAAAAAAATTATGAATAGAAAATGGGAATGGTTCCTGATACCCGCCTCCCAGCGGCGGGGGGCGGGGGTGGGGAATGGGTACTAACCCCTGGCCCGCCACTGCGTGTATCGGAAGTTTTTTAAATTCGGTCGGACTTCAGAAAATACATCTATATATATATCTGCAGGTAAAGCATGAACAACTTTATTGTATCATAATATCATTTTATCATATTTCTGCACAGAAATAAAAATACCCATTTGTAGTAATTTTCATAAACACTTTTTAAACATAAAAGCATAAAAAACATTTATAAAAATCGGACACATACTATTGCTAATTTGCACTTTTTTTAAATCGATATTTTCGGAAAAGAGCGGCAGGCGGCGGGCTTTCTTACAAGAAAGAACATGGACAAAACATTGATTTGAATACGTGAAAGGGGCAGTTTCAAAAGCTTTGACTTTGTATCATAAATTTTAAAAATGCCTTTACGTAATAATTTTCATACCAAAACATTTTAAACAAAGCATGAAACATTATTCCTCTGAACGGGACACACATCCCTAGGCTAAATTTAGCAATATGTAATCGCTATTTTTCGGCATAGCAAACAGCGTCAGAGTGCATATAATTTTACCCTAATACCTAACTAATAACTCCCATAAAAATTTGTTAATATAATTTGGCATAACTTTATGGTCTGAACGCCATTTCTTAATAGTATGAACAGTTAGATCAACGGCGCTAGCGGCGCTGTTAACTGAAATTTGTGCCGTAAAGATACCGTTAAAATGCCTTTTTTTTTAATGATTATTTGTTGACGACCGCCGTAAAACCAATTCGCTCGTTTTTGAGTGATTGCGCCGTTAAACAGCGCGGCCGCCTCCGCCTGTAATATATATATATTATATATATAATATATATATATATAGATATAATAAGAGATAAAGAGAGAGTTTTGTTGATAGATAATTACACTGGATGAACAAATTAGGATTAATAACATTACCTTAATTATAAGTTTTCTAGCCCTAAAAAATTCCCCAAACAACCGCCCACCAAAATTTCCCACATTGGGGCAAAAAACCCCCCCTGTTACCTTCCTTATTCTGTCCGCCAGGTTGGCACGCTGTCGTGGACAGTTACTAAAACCTTCCCTCAAAAATCAGGTAGTTGTTAACAAGCACCTTGTTGTTTTACATCATGGCCACTCTGTATAAAGTCCGTTTAAACCTTTTGCTGCCTTTCTTATTAAAGCTTTCATTTATTTGTTAAATTGAGACTTTTTAGGGAATTACCCACTTCAGCATTACATCACAAAAATAGGAATTTTAACTTTGATTTCTGTGGTGGTTAACTTATATTAAAATTACGAACTTTTGCGCGACACGGAACTACTGGACCGTCCCCCAATTTACAATGGATTGCCAAGAATAATATGATGCTTCCTTCTGCCAGCAACATCAGGGAAACTGCCCGGTATGTGTGACAAAGGATGAGTATCGAAGGAGTAGCAGGGAGATGAACCCCATGGCATGAACATCTTGTAAGCTCTGTACGTGGGACATGTTTGTGGACTTGACTTCTCGTTTGCACGGACTTAGTATAAGCCCAGGTCTGACGAGGATTATGATGCTTATATGAAACACCAAAAACAATCTTGCAGCGTAAAATATCGGTTTAAGGAGAAAAAGAAAATCGATAGTAGAAAAACTGTATCTAACGATTTCTTTTGACTTGGGCAGCTCATGGTTCTGGCTCTTTCGGTTTCGGTTATCGTACAATTCGACGATTCCGCATTAATTGCATGCTTTGCACCCAGTACAACCGGTGGTAATTAGTGAAGTCATTTCTTTGATGTAGGATTCAAAGAATTTTGGCAATGGAAACTACCTGGAAAATGAAAATTTTAAGAAAGTACAGCTTAGTTTAGATATGAGATTATTTCAGTTAAGTTTAACAAGCTTGTCAGAGAATTTCAAGAAGCCTTTACTAGGATAGTCTAACACTTTTAGATTCAATTTTCAGCTCCTATCAGGTTACCTGTGACAGCACATGGGTAACGCTGCGACAGGATACCCCGGCTTGTGAAACCCCGTTCGTGGCGTAGGCCTAGGGGCGAATCCGGTCCGGGCAGGTTTGCACCCTGACAAATCTGTTACCCAATTGTGATCCCTGTTAGTCCCATAATAGTGCCAAAGGGCGCTTATTAGGGAAGAATGGGGGGAGGGAAGGGATATTAGTGTCCAGGCCTAAAGAAGTAGTTCGTCAGGATCTTACTTCAGGGGAAGTTCTCAGTTAGGATCTGTACGATGGATGATGACGCGGGATTCTGTGATATTGAAGTGTCCTCAAACGGATTGTTCTGATGATGTTAGAAGGAATTCAAGAAACTTTTTTGATTTAATTTTTAGTTTTCTTCCTTCAGGCGAGGCCTAAAGAGCAGAAGCAGCCTCCGCCCTCGTTGTATTACAGAAGGGATTTTTACTTGATGGACAGGCCTTCTCGGTCACTGGAATTTTTACGTGTTTCCTTTGACAGAGGTTGTAGAGTGAGGGCGGACGTTGCGCTAAACTTTTGAAGGTCGATCGTGGAAGAGAAGAGGAAGCTCTTCTTCTCTTCCTAGACACGGAGAGGAGTTCTATCAAGTTGGCGGATGATTCTTCATTCCTCTCGACCCCCGAAAAGGCCAAATACTGATTTTGTCCGACTTTACCGGGTCAACCCTTGCTTTCTAAGGCTTCGGTATCTGTTTCCAATTGAAGATTTTTATTGCCATGGAGTCTGTTTTATGAGCTCTTACAAGGAACAGCCTCAATCCTTCCAAATATGTCGGGTCCTCGGAGGGCTTTTAATGTATATCAGGAACTACGGGTTTGTTCCTCATGATGCTCCTCTTTTGAAAAATTCTGCTCTTTCCATTTTCAATCGCTTTCTTGTACATCAGAAAACGAGATTTGCTGCTTTCCCCCCCCCCCCCCCCCCCCCCAAGCAGGCTCCTGTTCTTGTTTCTCTAAAGGCGTAAATCCTGTATTTGTCGCAGTTACCCATCTGTTAACGGAGATTCAGAGAACCGGTCTGTTGTCCCTCTTCTCCTTTTAGGCGATTCCTTGTCGATATGTCTGTGCTTTCTGAGGTTTTTGAAGGAAACAGTCAAGGTGATGCCTCTTCCCAAGATCACTGGGCCTTTATCAAAGAGCTTTTTAATCTTGTATTCCTCCCCGTTCCCTTAAAGGAGGTAAGCGTAAGTTTAGGGCCAGATCTGTACCTTCTGCTCCAGCCCAACAACCTCTTCTGGCTCTTTTTTCAGAGTCACACTTATACTCAGGTTTATGGTGGCCTCTCTCATCCTCTCGGTGGCCTCCACCCCTTGTAACGGCGGGGAGAGAGGTGATTGGGAGTGGCTCTAAGGGCAGAGAAAGAGCTCAACTCCAGGAGGAATTCTTCTTTCTCCTTCTTCTTCTTCTCTTCTTCTATCTTCCATTTCTTCATTGTCTCTGTATAGAATTTTCGTGACAAGTAGAAGTCACTCGCCTCCCTAGAGACCGCAGTAGGAGCTTGTCTCTTACCCGCCATTGGTCAGCTTGAGGGGAGAGCGGGTGGGGCTGCTTGGGTGGTGGAGGTCCTCGGAAGGAAGGTTACGAGATCCCTTTTGTTTCCGATGGACCTGTCACTTCCAATCGTCCTCTCGAGTTCAGCAGTTATTCCCCTCACGCAATCAGGGGTAAGCCTTGGAGAAGGACGCTTTCAGCCTCTTGGAGAAGGACATTCTAGAGCTAGTCTCCTCCTCCTCCCGGGTTTTACTCACGGATTTTTGTAGTTCTAAAAGGCCTCGGGTGCCTGGTGCACCCATCATAGATCTTCGGGTCTTGAACAAGTCATTCTAAAGTCCAAGTTCAGGATGGAGACGGTTCCAGACTGTTCTTTAATCTGTCAGGGAGGGGGGGATGGATGATTTCATCGATCTGCAGGAGGTTTATTGGAAAGCCCCATCCATCCAAGAAGCAGACCTTACCTTCGGTGTTTTTTCACAGGACTACGGGAGTTTTCCAGTTAAAGACCCTTTTTGTTTCGGCCCACTCCTCACCACTGCTAATCAGGTCTTTTTCGGGTGATGTTTTACTTCTGTATTTGGCTATTCTGGCATCAGGTAAATGTTAAAGATGCTTCCGGTATCTGGGAACGATGGCTTAGTCCAAGGCCGGAATCTCTAGAGAAATGTCTCCCCCCGGTTCTTCGAGGGAGATAAGTTCTTGTCTCTTCCCTGTGCGCCCGAGCCCCGTGGGGCACCGTCCGTGTCAACTTCGACAAGTCCAAATAATCCCTGTCCAGATCATGACTTAACTGGGGATTGTTTGAAATCCCAGATTTTTGAGGGGGCTTTCCCGCTCAGAAATACGGGATAGACTAAGCTCGAATCTGGTCGAAGAATTTTTGTCATCCGTTAACGCAGCCATGTTTCTCTTTGGAGGGGACTCCCTGGACAATTTGTCATCCCTCCTCATCCAACTGGGTTCCCGGAGGCGTCTCAGAATGACGGGTTCCCTTCAGTCGACACTTCGCAGTCGTGGGATTTTGTGTAGAGGACGATAGTCGCATCTCTCCACAATTTCAGGAAGGATCTCCGTTGGTGGGATAGAAAGTTCACGCCTCCCAAGTAGGGGGACGTTCTCTTCTTTCGGTTACTCTGGATCAAATGTTTTGGTCAGGACGCCTCGGATCAAGGTTGGGGTGCCACACATCGGGCTCCGAAGCCCGCTTCGGGGCCTTTGGTTAGAGGAGGAGGAGGATCATGTCAGTAAATTGAGGGACCTAAGGGCAGTGTTACCTAGGCCTCTTTCATTTCAGGATCAACCTGTGGAGGTCTGTCTGTCGCGATCTTGTCGACAAAAACAGCCACAGCAGTCCGTACCTTGAGAAAGAAACCAAAGTGGCACACACAGTTCCGGATCTCTCACTCAAGAAGCCCAATTCAATCCTGTGTTGGGCAGAAGACCGGCGGGATTACGTTGGCCCTCAGTTGTATCCTGGGCCCATCACAACGTCTTAGCAGACGCCTTGTCGAGACCGAAATGAAGTTCAAGGGTTTCGGAATGGACACTTTTCCACGGAAGGAAGTCTTTCGACCAACCTCAGGAAGAAGTGGCTTTCACAGTCGATCTGTTTGCCACCCCACTGAATTTTCGGGCTGCCAGATATTTTCTTCGGGCCCATACACAGACTCCTCAGAGTGCCGAGACAGACTCTTTTGCAGGACTGGGAGGGAACTTCAGGCCTATTTGCTGTCCTCCATTTCTCCTCTGGTGGGCCAGTCCTCACACCCCAAACGTGAGGGCAACCAAGCGTTTCTGGATCTCACTTGATCGCCCCCTTCTGGCCTACAGAAGCGCCACCGTGGTTTCCCGACCTTCTGGGAAGGCACTGGCTGGAGCCACCCATTCGCCTGCCAGAGAGGACCAGATCTTCTCAAACAAACCCCATTTTCATCGGTTTCATCAGAGGCTCCACATGCTTCATGTCATGCCTGGAGACGTTGTCAGGAGGTTCTCCAAGCACGAAGGGTTTTTCTTCCCTCCAGAGTGGCGCCGACAGTTGGCTCTTCCAGAGGCAATCAACCCGAGTAAATTATCACTTTTGGATCAAATGGTTCGGTTAACAAGACATTGGTGTAAGTCTCAAGGGACATTCCAATTTCTTAGACCTTCCTTACGAAAGTACGCGGGAGTTTTTAGTTAATTTACATCATGACAGGGCGCTGTCACCTTCGTGCATCAAGGGTTATAGGGTCGAGCTTTCCTAGGTTTTTCAGGCAAGGATCCCCTGAATTATCTCTTCATCTTATGTCATTAGAAGATTTACTCGATTTCTTTTTCCCCTATCTTGACCCAGTTTCCCGTAGTGTTCGCCTCTGACATGGGACGTTAAACAAAGTCCTCAAGTCCTTAAGGTTCCCTCTGTTTGGAGCCTCGAATCTGCCAAATTTAGGGAAAACCTCAGCTTCTAAGGGTGACACACTCTTCCTTGTCTCGCTGGCTACAGCCAAGAGGGTGAGGTGAACTACAAGCCCTCTCTTTTCTGGTTGCCAGATCTGGACAAGACATGATTTTTGTCATTACCTTCCTGAATTTGTCGCACAAAGGATTGAATCGTCCTGATAATTTCCCATTCCCAGGTCTTTCGTACTGAAAGTCGCTGGTCGACTTTGTCCGGTAATTTTAAATGGAGGAATTCAGTTCTTTGCCATGTTAGGGCGCTCTCATGCTATTTACGCCGGCATTGAAAGAACATCAGGGTCGTCCCCCGGTTCATCTGTTTGGTTCAACCCCGAAATGTCAAGAGGACCTATTTTTCAAAGGAATGTGTATCCTTTTTCTCAGAGAATCTTGATCGTTTAAAATGGGTGGTTGGCCGCCGTTAGGGAAGACCAGAGGCCGAGAGCGCACAGTATTAGAGCAGTTGCTTTACTATCAGTAGCTTTTTATGAAGAAACGTCTCTGTCGCCCAAGGTGCTTGGCGTTCATAATTCTGTTTTTGCTTCTTTTTACTTGAGGGATATTTCTCTAGTTCTGGCGACCTTCGTTCTTTGGGCCCGTGGTGAGCAGGACAGGTAGTAAGACAGGAGAATTATGGGTTAGTCTTCATGTTTGTATTCGTTTGGTTCCGCTAACTGTATATTACTTAATTAATTTTTGTCTTGTGTAGGTTATATATTTGTTGTTTTTTGTGTTGTTGTATTATAACCCATGGCAGTTTTTGGCTTAGTTATACATGGGAATTCAGGCAGTTTGGTATTTTAGGTGTTGTTGATGACAAGGACTGACTGCTTGGCAGAATCATGCTGCTTCCATTGTTCAGTGTGACATGGGGACAGCACTGGGTTGTTGCTAGCTGGCGACTACGCTTCTACAGAGTCGATGCCGACCCTAGGACTAGCAATGGTTCGCTGTTCCTGAACATAATCATCCTTATTCCACTGTCCTGGACAGGTGAATTTAGTCGATGGATCGTACTCTGTCATCTGGCGAATCGCTCACCCATATACTTCTTTGTCTAACCTGTTTTCTCGGAAGTGACAGATAATCATGCCGCAGATCAGGCGACATTTAGTAGCCCTGAGTTTCTTGTTGACGAAGTCGGTTGTGTGATACACCCGCATGACCGTGTTGAACATAAGGACCAGGTTGGACTGTCAGGCATTCGTCCTTCGGGACTGAATGCCTTTTTGCTCCGCGCTCCTTTCTCTTTGGCACCAGGAAAGGCTCGCAGGTCAGAGGAAGTTGCTCATGAGGCCGATTCGCGCTGGGGGACGTTGGGTTGCGTTGATTACACCCCCCCATAAGGTTTGCTTAGCTTTTGAATCGCCCAGACAGTCCAGACGACTCATCCTTCAGGGAAAGATAGTGCTTGATAGTCTTCGGGTGCAGCCTTGCTGTGCCTCGATTTGTCTGACTGGTCACTGACTTTAGTACAGAGGGGACTGACTATGCACTTACTCCTTGGTCCTGTGCTACCGCAGTTTGGCGACCATTACGTAAGGAGACTTTGAATGTTGTTAGTATCTTAGACCTTGGTGAGTTTTAACTACCTATGAGAAATATTCTTGATTGTTTTATGTCTAATCTGTCCGAGGGGACAATTGTATTCAGGATCCTCCTCCTTTTCAATGTGGGTAATCGGGCTATGATAAATCATATAAGGGAAATGTTTATTAGATATGGAATTTTTTATTTAAATTAAATATTAATAATAATGACTTGTATAATTAATCTGTCACCCACACATCCTACCCCACGATCTGCCTATCATCAAACTGATTTGAGGGGGAAGGCTTTGTAACTGTCAACGACAGCGTTGCCCAACTGGTGGACAGAATTAGAATGGTAACAGGGTTGCCAGGTTGGTAAATTTTGGTGTCGGTTTTTGGGGATTTTAGGGGCTAGATAAATTTATACAGGTTAAGTATTATTAATATTAATTTTCTTCATGAAACTTACCGTCCAGATATATATATAGCTGTATTCAGGACGTCCGACCAGCAATACTTCAAAACCTCCCGGCACACGCACGTGGGCGGCAGGTGGTTAGTATCCCATTCCCGCCGCTGGGAGGCGGATACAGGGAAAACCATTTCCATTTTACTATTCAGATTGTTCTTCTGTTCGCCGGTTGTAAAACAAATCGTGTTTTTCAGACCTCCGCCTAGATTTTGAAAACTTCTTGTGCAAAAATTTAGGATAGTACTTGACACTCATTTAAACTGGAAGCCCACATACGCATACGTGAAAATCAAAATGCAAAAAAAGCTTTTAAATCTAATTAGAAAATTATCAAGCACTACATGGGGAGAAGATAGACAAACCCTTACATTGCTATTATAAAAGCAACTTGTACTGTCTATCATTGATTATGGCAGTGAAATATATACGCTCGGCCTCAGATACACACTGAAATTATTTAGACTCGGTCACAATGAAGGTCTTCGAATATGCTCAGGAGCCTTTAGATCATCACCAACCTCTTCTCTTACAGTTGAATGTGAGTGAAACTACCTCTCTCTCTCCATAGAGAGTTTAAGTGACAATGAAGAGTGCCCTCAAAGATTCAGTGTAGTGATCTCCCCAAACAAAAAAACTAGTTGAAATACGCGATACTTTATTAACAATCATTATACCACCTTTCCCAATAAGAGCTAGAGACTGTTGAGTCATGTAATATAAGTTCAAAACTACCTTTCAATAGTAAAAATACCGCCCCTCCATAGGAATATGAATAAGATAAAAAATTTGCACTAACCTTAAAATATTTAACAAAAAATTACTGTATACTACAGATCACCATAGACAAACATACAATAGAGCACATAAAACACCCCCCCCCCTGAAATTCCGGGTCCCCATTACGCCAGTATATTATGGTGTCTGATGGATCCCAAATCAGAATAAGGGTGGGATATTGCATGCAGTGTCCAATGGACAAATAAACATACCAAGTTCTCTCTTCCCAACGATGCGTCTGTATTTAAGCAGAGTTTTGTGCAATAACATCGGCCATAGAAATAATCAAGAACACTCCCTTTAATAATTTTCGTGATTTTAATAGCGAACTCTAGAAGCGCTATAGAATAAAGCCATTATTAAAATTTACAAATCCAGAAATGATATTGGGTGCAAACAGATGTAAGTTTTTCACTCCATAAATTATATAATAAGGGAAAAAATATTGAAATATGTTGGATCCCTGCCATAGTCGGAATAAAGGAAACGAAAAAAGAAGCTGATATTAAAGCAGCCAAGGAGGCAGTCCACATGATTGAGAGTCAAGTATAAACAGCCATGATTAGTGACTATATAGCTCATTTTAAAACCAATATTGTAAATAAATGGGCACAAATATATGGAGAGAGGACATCAGAAAGTAATAAACTAAAACAAATAAAAAACTGAAGTTAAGAAAATGGAGCTCCATAAAATATCAGAGAAGAGAGAGGAACACACAAAAGTAATCCTGACAAGGTCTACGTATAGGACACACTCGTCTGACACATGGGCACTTAATGAGCAGCCCACGTGGACCCTGCTCCAGAGTGCCCACAGTGCAAGGGGTGTTGATAACTGTCGGCACGTGTTGTGTGAGTGCCCCAAGGTACGACCAGCAGAGGCTATCAACCTTTGGTAATAAAAGAATAAAAGAAGAAATTTTTGTCAATTCTTTCTCCACTCTCCCCTTTCTCATTTTCGTGGTTCCGTTTTAACGTTTCTAAAGAAATCTGTTTAATTAATAAACTATAATAACCATACAACAACCCTCAGAGTAATTAAAGAATTTTAGATCAAAATTCTTAGATTTTATTTGAATTTTATTAATTGTAATACACCTTTTTAATAAGTATGTTGGAAGCAGTGAGTATAATGTATTTATTGCGTTGTTTGAGTCTCTAGTAGGAGTCGTAGCCCTTGTGTGCATTTTAATATTTATTTATTATACTTCATGACCTATTTGGTACCGGGTTCCTGGCCTTAGCCTAGACCGGCATTTTATCTAATCCTTCGGGGCCAGCACTATGAGAGCTGAAAGTCAATGAGCCTCAGTGGGTTCTGTGTTAAAAAACTATTTTTATAATAATACTAATAATTGGCATACGTGATAGTGGATTCTGATTTGGATTTTGGCTTTGACTTTTCTTGATTACGATGTCTGGACTAGCCTGCTAGCTTCAGGGTGTGTGAGGTGGCAGAGGAATTGTAAGGTGAGTTTACCGAACAAAGCGCGGTTAGACCCTCTATTCGGTAGTGCTCCGAAGGTCGAAGTCATGTATGTATGTGAATTGATAGATGCATCGAGTGTGAGCACATTGACTGAGGCTGAGTTGGAAGGCATATGATTCTTACGTGAGGAAAGCTTGAGGTGATTATAATCAGGAGGTCTTCCTCTAGAACAAGTGCTTCTGTGATAGAAGTCCCAGGGGAGGATTGTATCTCCATTAAATCCTCCTGTAGATGTAATTCAATCCTAATCCTGTTGTATTGCCATCCGAAACCAATCAGGAAGGTGTCTACGGGAAGGGAAATGATTATCTACGATTTATGGAGTCGAATTCGCGCCCTGGAATCGAAAGTGATTGCTCTAACTCAAATGTATTGTAAGTGCATGATAGTGTTAGGGCATCTAGTGTTGTTGGAGGGGGCGTCAGATCGGTCCCATTAATGCCTCCAGGCCAGGCCCCTGCCGGACTCCCAGGCCTTAGGGAGAGGGTTCAAGCTGAAAGCCGAAGGAGGCGTTACGGGGATCTAAATAACCGGTCTGAGTCCCTTCGGCAGAATCTGAGGACGACATCTCAGGCTGCCAGGGTTCACGTGCTACGGGCACGGATCCTTAAAGTGAGTGTTTCTCATCCTCCGAGGCTTCCTCTCCTCGGCCGAGGTTGGGACTCTCGGAGGACCTCTCATGGGGACCTCCATGGGGAGAGCGGCAGGGGCGCAGGTGCCGCACAGGCGGGCCGTCGTCCTTGTCGCCCTCTTAAGAGAGGTTTTCAGAGAAGTAGGACGCTTCACGTCCTTTGATCAGTGTTTGGATTCTTCACCTGAATATTTTGAAGCTTTTTCCACCGCAGAAAAGGAACAAGAACTTCATAGGGTGAGGACTCGTTCGAGTGTCCAAGTCGCTCCTAAATTTGTTACTGAGTTGAAGGATAAAGGGCATTCCCTCGCCCATCTTCCTCTCACAGGATGAGTCCTTTTCTCCTGATCGAAGAATTTTCTCATCAAGGGAAATGCTTTTGAAAGGCAAAAAGCAGTTTAGCTTCCTATTTTGAGAAGAAGAAAGAGGCAGAACCTAGTCATCGGGGAAGGACGGTGGCTGCCTGTTAAGAAGACTAGGGCAGTCCCCGGCTCCTTCTCCTCTGTTTTCGGCCTTTGAGTCTCCTCTAGTAAACCGACTTCATTCGTAGAACGTGAATGCGTTTCCTCATGACAAGGGCGCTAGGAGAGACGAATTTGGACAGAGACGTGAGTCTGCCGCACAGGCGAGCGGCGTCTTTGCACAAGGCCCGAGAACGCTCAGTAGAGACCCATGAACAGAAGTTCACGGTTCGGTTGTGCGTTCCGCTTTGCATGAGATAAATCAAGACGCTTTTTTTAAAGGGAGCGTCAGGTAAGTGTTCAACGTTCTGTGCATCGAAGTTCGGGGGAAAAGACGCTTCTTTATGACGCTCGGCGTCTTAAGAGCGAAGACGCTTGCCAGGTATGCTCGACCAGACGCTTCTCAGGACGCGCGGCGTCTTATACACGGGACGCTCGCCAGGACGCTCGAGCTGACGCTTCTCACGGGCGCGCGGATCTTACACATCAGGACGCTCGCCAGGACCTCCGAGCTGAACGCTTCTCCCGGCGCGCGCTCTTACCACAATCAGGACCCTCGCCAGGACGCTTCTCAGGACCCGGCGTCTTACAACCATCGGGACCTCGCCCGGACGCTCGCAGGATTCCTTGGAAGAATGTTTGAGTCCAAAGCGTCAAGATATTTCACAAGATACTAAGTGTCGAAGATAACAAGGAAAACAACGATTGGTTACTTCGAACTCTTCTTCAACAAGAGGCACCCTCTTGCGAACAGGACCTCAAGGATTATTATCATTGCGATCTTTGAAGGACACTGATAATCGAGAGAGAGATTCTTCTAGTGATTTGTGCTCTACGGATGATGACAGAGCCAACAGCTTTAGCGGCTTCAGACTATAAGACGTTAACGAACCTTCTTAAGAACTTGTTCCCAGATAATTTTCAAGCGCCCGTTCCTTGCTCTCCCCCTCACAATTAGACCTCATCGAAGGCCAGGAAGGTGCCTGGCTTCGTTAAAATGGCCACTTCGCTCTCTGCGAAGAGAGCGTTTAAGAGAATTCAGGATTGGATGGATTCAAGGAAGGCTAAAGGTAAGACTTCTTTTGCTCTTCCCCCATCTAGACTGAGCGGGAGAGCGGGGATCTGGTACGAAACGGGAGAAGAGGCAGGATTGAAAGCGCCGTCTTCTTCTCAAGGCGATTTCGCAAATTTAGTGGACGCTCTGAGGAGGTCTTTATTTATCATCAGCGAAGGTTTCTTGGACGATGTCAGAAACAGATCATCATCTCAAGGGAATATTTAAGACGCTGGAAGTGTTTAACTTCTTGGATTGGTGCTTGGGGGCCTTGGATTTACAATCTAGGAGTCAAGACTCTATTTCTTTGGTAGAGCTTTCAAGTGTGCTGGCTTGCATGGATAGAGCAGTAAGGGATGGCTCTGATGAATTAGCATCTCATTTTGCTACTGGTCTGCTAAAAAAGAGAGCTCTCTATTGCAGTTTTGCGGCGAAAGCGGTTTCTCCCGCGCAGAAGGCAGAATTATTGATCGCCCCCTTCTCTACACATCTATTTCCGCAGTCCATGATTAAGGATCTGTCGGTTAATTTGCAGGAGAAAGCAACGCGGGACCTCTTGACTCAGTCTTCCAGACGCCCTACTCCCCAGGCTTCTACTTCAACCGCACAAGCCCCCAAGAAGAAATTTAAGCCCTTTCGTGGAGCACCTTCCTCTAGAGGTTTTTCGAGAGGAAGGGGGTCCTTTAGAGGCAAGACCTCTTCAATTAAGAGAGGAAAAAATTGACATTTCTGGCCTTCAGGGCACCTGTAGGTGCGAGGACTCACCTTGTTTGCTCAGGCATGGAGGATGATAGGGGTCAGACACCTGGGTCCCTAGATGTGATTGAGAGAGGATACAAGATCCCTTTTCCTCTCTGCGCCTCTTTTGAGCACGAAGCCGATAGGACTGTCGCCCGCCATACCAGTCAGAGAAGCAGCAGGTTTTGCTCGACCTTCTAGACCAAATGTTAGAAAAGAAAGCCGTAGAAGAAGTCCTGATGTTGGATTTCCCAGGCTTCTACAACAGGTTATTCCTGGTTCCGAAGCAGTCTGGGGGATGGAGACCTGTCCTAGACGTCAGCAGACTGAACCTTTTTGTGAGGAAGGAAAAATTCAGGATGGAAACATCTCAGTCTGTGTTAGGGGCCTTGAGACCAGGGGATTGGATGGTGTCATTGGACCTCCAAGACGCTTATTTCCACGTCCTGATTCATCCTCAATCAAGGAAATTCCTGAGGTTCGTCTTAAAAGGGCAGGTCTTCCAGTTCAAGGCTCTTTGCTTTGGTCTGAGTACGGCACCGATGGTTTTCACTTTCCTCATGCGGAATGTAGCAAAATGGCTTCACCTATCGAAGGTAAGAGTCTCGCTCTACCTGGACGACTGGCTAATCAGGTCGTCTTCGGAGTCAAGGTGCCTGGAGGACCTTCAGACGACATTGCAGCTGACGAAGGCCCTGGGCCTAATAGTCAATTACGAGAAGTCCCATCTGATCCCCACGCAGTCCATCGTGTATCTGGGGATTCAGATGGATTCAGCGGCTTTTCAAGCTTTTCCATCAAAGGAACGTCAGCAGAAATGCTTAGAAAAAGTGTCAGCTTTCTTAGGGAAAGAAACATGCTCGGCAAAGGAATGGATGAGTCTGCTGGGAACCATTTCTTTGTTGGAGAACCAAATTACTACCATCATTAGAAGAGCCATCAGTTTTCGTCATCGACAACGCTCCTTACCACAGTCACCTTACAGAGGAAAGCTACTGTCCAACTACTAGCACCAAAAAAGGCGATCTAATAAAATGGTTGCAGCAGCACAATATCACATACCCACCACATGCTTTGCGACCTGAACTGCTCAAAATATGCAAGGAAAATCGACCACCTCCCAGATTCACAGTTGACAATACCATTCGCCTTTTGGGTCAGAAGTAGTGCGACTACCACCAGCACACCCAGAGCTAAATGCTATTGAGCAAGTATGGGGTGTCATGAAGAAGTACGTTCGATCATCCCTTCACCATTTTACACGAACGGACCTCAATGCAAGATTGAATGAAGCAAAGTTGTGTGTGACGGAGGATGTGTGGGCAAATGCTGTTCGGCGCTCTGAATACTTTGAGAGAGAGTACTGGTCATTAGATAATATCCATGACAGTGTGCACCCCATCATCATAAGTCTCGCCAGTGACAACGAAGAGGAAGACTTTATTATAGACAGTTTTGAAGGGTAAAAAACAAGTTTAAAAATATTTATATATATATCTATATATATATATATATATATATATATATATATATATATAATGTATATACATATATATATATATCATATATATATTATATATATATATATATAGATATATATATATATTATAATATATATATATAGTATATTTATTTATTTATATATATAGTATACTACATATTCGATTCAGTCTTGTAACTTTATTCATTAAAATGTTACGCTGCTATACTACTATCTATGTACGATACATTATTGTTAATAAAGTATTACTATCCTTTCACCTCCATCCAATCCTCAGCCATATTAAATATTTATAATGATCATATTATGCGCGCACCCTCAACAATCATATTCACCAATAATCAATTCACATATAGCACGATTAACTCTTTATCTAAAGTTGCTTTCGTGACATTATTGAAATCAGGGAATAATAAAATAATATGACCAATTTAAACTTTGCCAGACCTAACATTTTTTCATTCCATAACTTCAACCCACTAATGACTGCATACCTGTATTGAAAAATAAAAACACCTTATCTCTATCAAAGTATATATATATATATATATATATATATATATATATATATATATATATATATATAATTTCTTGTACTGGTATAATGATAACCATACAGAAAGGGGGGCGTGGCAGGTGTAAATGTCATGGGGCCCCACGTCATGGTCGACACACGTCATTCTGTGCCTAGTTGCCAGGTCTTAATTTCCGTTCTCACCATGCCCACAAAATTGAGATGACATTTCTCGATATATGAGATGACATTTCACATTAATCAGAAGCCTTGTTCATTAGTTATATTAAAAAAGGAGGGTGTCATGGGCCTTGAAATAGTCAGTAGGATCTTACCAAACATATGTCAATCCGTTCAGGATGGATAGTACCGAGAGTTTGAATGCCTCTCCAGTGCTGTTTTGGGAACATCCAGTTCGGCTTGAACTAGTTGTCTTCGGTATCTTGTTATCACCGTAGAAGTCTTTCCTCAAGAAAACTTCACCTTTGCCTTCTTCATTAGAGAATGAAGGAGGTCGGCTTCCAGTCCTTATTCTTGTTCCTCGAATGGAAGAGAATTTAGGCTGGAGGTCTACGTACAGGAACCTACAGATATACTACGTATATTTCTCTCGAATATTATCTTCTCAATTGAACTACAACTCGAGACTGCCTTGCAAGCCTCCCAAGGGTTACCAGTTTCGATTTTGAGATACTAGTGATATTGTTTACAACAACACCACCACGACGTTTGCATTCACCAAATAGGAGGGTTTTCCTCCCTCCCATTTTGGTTAAAATGCAAATGCTTGAGCGTATTTTTCTTGCGCTCGATGATTCTAGCCCAACGCATTCCTTCATGGAATGGATTACCTATCAACTCGGGATGACAAGTTAGTAAGAGCTAGCGGTCTACGGACTTCCTGCCTGCCACGGTGCCACCTCAGCCAGTACGGCTGGCTCTCCGAGATAGTTTGGTCGGGCATTGTCTAATGTCCTCTGCGATGATTGACTACCGAATCGAATCTCTGCCTGGAAATCACAGACTTAGGTCTCTGGTTGGCTGGAATTCTCGCATACATGTATGACCATCTCTACTGTATTGCCTTTTGCTGTTGCGAGAATTTTCAGACAGAGAGATCTCACTAGACTCATTATCATCTTTCTGTTTACCTCACGGTAACAGAAGTCTGTAGCCTAGTCTTCCGCTTCATCGCACCTGCCGCTGCAAAATGACACTGAATGATTTCTTCAGACAATCTGAGTTTGTCTTCTAAATATATCTCGTAATTTGTAGGTGTGCAATTATTCTTTGTTCACCCCGAATTGTAGATGAATAACGGAAGACTTTGCCTGTTCCCCGCCATGCCAGCTTTGCTTCCAAAGTAATAGCAATGTCCTCCCTGATCCAGCCCATGAGAAGCGGTTCTTAAGGCAGTACAATCCCTGTGTTTCATACAATCAACTTACCTGTCAGATATATACATAGCTAAGACTCCGTCGTCCCCGACAGAAATTCAAATTTCGCGCCACTCGCTACAGGTAGGTCAGGTGATCTGACGGCCTGCCCTGGGTGGCAGGACTAGGAACCATTCCCGTTTTCTATCATATTTTCTCTGTCGCCGGTGGTATCAACATTGTTGTTACTACCTCCTGACTTAGATTCTTATTTCAACCTTTTGATCATCGTTTCTCGGCTTTTTTGGTGACGCTATCTGGATCGTGGTTTTTGGCATTCACTACTGTGGACTGAATTTGGACTTGCTTTTTTATTTTTCTCAGTATGTCTGACTCAAATGTGAGTGTGAGAATGTGTGTGAATGTAGGCTGCAAGGTGAGGATACCGAAGGCTTCGGTTGATCCTCACACTGTATGTCGTAAATGTAGGGGGTTTGAATGTTCTTCTAATACCTGTCATGAATGTGAGGGGTTGAATGCGGAAGAATGGAAATGGAAGACTCTAACTTCTTATTTGAGGAAGTTAGAGAGGGATAGAGTTAGACGTTTAAAGAGTGTGAGTACAAGGCCTATTGAGCCTTTTATTGATCCTATTTTGATTCTCCCTCTGTGTCGAATCATTCACAATCTTTACTTTCAGAATCGGCCTCTGAAATCGCCGATCTGAAGGCTACTATTTCTAAGATGAAGTCCAAAATGGCGGCCTTACAAGGTAAGGATAGTGAGAGTGAAGTGTTTAGTGAAGTGAGTGCTCCCAGTGTTGTGGAGGGGGCGTTTGATCGTCTCTGCGACGCTCCCAGGCCTAGACCGCTTCCAAGCTCCCATGCCCCAGAGGAGAAGGAAAGTCGAAAGCCTTAAGAGGTCGTGGAGAATCCCCAACGGTCAGACGTCCCTTCAGCAAGGCTCTGTTTCGCTTCAGGCTGCTCAGGACCGCTTTAGAAAAAGCGTCCTGCGAGAGTGTTTCTCTTCCTCTCCCTCTCCTTCACCTAAACGAGGGTGGAAGGATTCGGACCTTTCCAGGCCCCTGAAAAGGCATTTTAGAGAACCTGATTTGAATTCGAGCCCGGAGCGCTTCTCGGATGAAGCTCCCTCCTCAATCAAAAAGGCTAAGGTTGCGCCAACGTCTCCCTACATGGACGTAGCGGATCGCTCGCCTTCGAACTCTCCTTCTCCTCCCATTGAAGAAGACGTGGGAGAAGCTTCAAGGAAAATTCTTCTTGCTGTCCAAGAGCAGCTAGGCCTCATTGGTGGGAGTTTTGGCTAGAGATCCTCCTCGTAAGAAGGACGTTTCTCTTCCTATCAAGACCCCTCGAGTAGGTTCCTTCACGTGGTGAGGGGGTAAGGGATCCTGCCTTCACTCTTGTGAAGGCCGGATCCTGACGGAACGCCTACAAACTTTTGGCAATAAATGGTGTGGACATTTCCACTTTTCGTCTAATTTATTTAACTACTAAGGTGAGTCTGAGAAGGATCGTTGGTTAGGAAGGGTTTGCATTTGAAGCTAATAGTGGGAGTTGTGGTGGTTGAGTCACCACCTGATATGGTTTGGACCTGAGAGTAAAGTAAGGGATTTTCCCATTGCTATCTTGAGGGCGGAACCATCTCCAGGGACTGGCTCATCGGAATCCAGGGGAGCTGGTTTTCTGGGGGTGGGACTCCTGGCTTTTGTCCGGAAGCCCACCAATACGTTTGTGGTGGGGAGATGATTCCCATTAGTGGAATCAGAGCTCCCAGCAGCGGATTGGCTATACTGGGCCACCAACAAACGTATTGGTGCTATCCTGTATGGGTAGGGTATGGGTGGACCATTGGGAGTCAACTCTCACTAGTGCCATTGGTGGAGAATGTGAATACCTGAGTGGACTCACGATACTTTCTTGATATAACCAAGTAGTAAGAGTTTAATTTTTTTTTTTTAGTAAAACGAAATATGGATCCGGACTATGAAACCCACATCCCCTGGGAAAATGGACTCACTGGCACCGTTGACGACTTCTGGCTCAAACAAAGACCATTCTTTGAACAGATGCCAATAATAGTAGAGTGACGCATTTGAAAGTTATACATATGAAAAATATTCCACTTCAGTGTAACTATGAGGATATCTCGATATCTTTGAACATGTTTGGCAATATAGCAGAGATTCGTATGAACTTTCTTGACACAGAAGGAAAATGGTAAGCTTGGGTAACATTTGATAAACATGAAGATGCTTTTAAAGCAACCTGTAGTATTGATACCTTGAATGTATGTAACTCATTAGTTAAAGGAGCCTTGACGGATAAAGCCCCAAGAAACTTAGACATTTATAAAACCTGCAGAATGGAATCCAATCAACTCCAATAGTAGCAACGTTGACAAAATAAGAGTCCCCCAAACCTCCTAAATAAATGGCTGGTAGTTAAAGCCAAGGAGGAGAACTTCAACTATTACAAGTTAGTAGATACCTTCAGCAAAAAATAGGTGGCATAATGATGTGACATTACTAGATTTGGTAAGAGCTCTGTACTTATTCATGCAAAATCTAAAACTCAGTCACAGATGCTACAATGATGAAAGTTGATAACAACGATATAATAGAGAAAATTAGTCCTCACCTAATTTTAGCTATGGAAGAGGTGTGGCTTTTGATAGAGACTTGTACGAGTTACTGAAGAAGAAATTTTAGATATGTGTCCACCAAACTGTATGGAAAGTGAAAAGGTCCCCAAATGGCAAACATGATGATTTTACTTTTGAAGACAGTAATGTACCATCTCATATAGTAATAGAAAATGAAAGAGTGCGAGTTAGGACCTTTACAACCAAAAGCATTACAATGTTTTAATTGTTTTGAATTTGGTCATCCATCTAAAGTTTGTAAAAATAATAAGATGTGTGAATAATTGCTCTGCCCTAGAACATGGCCCATGCTCAGATATACCTAAATGCATTAATTGTCAGCTAGAGCACAAATCAGTTGATAAAATATGTGAAGAATTTAAAGTTGAAACAGCAGCAGTTAATCAAAGCATATACAGAGCACATCAGTATTGGACATGCAAGACGACTCTTGGGAAGAGCCAAGAGTTATTCTAAAGCCCTTACTACCACAAGGGCTCCACTTCAATCCATTACTCCTTCCTCATCCTCCAATGAAGGATGCCTCAGCCCCTGTGGTTTCAACATTCCACCACTAGGGCTCCACTCCAATCTGCTGATCCTTCCTCATCCTCAATAAAGGATGCTTCTAACTCTGTGGCCCGACATACTGGGCCAAGTGCTCAGCCTAGTAAGGTTAGAGCACAATCGGCAAAGACGGATAAAATAAACGTTCCATATAACAAACTGGATATCTCCCTCAAACCTCCCTCTACTCCACCTTCTGCATTATCTCAGGCAGAATCTCTGCCTGATTTAATGGGAATTAGAGGAAAAAAACAAATGAAGAGGGTAAGAACACCCTCATCCTCTCCTCCATTAACTCCAACAAAAGACAAAACCAAAATCAATGAGCAAACTGGCGAAGAAAAACAATCGTCATCAAAAAATTTACAAGCAAAGCTTCCCATCCACTAAGCATTCAAAAATGACCTTGAATAGAGGACTACCCTCCAAAACCTAGACACCTTCTTCTTCAATTTTACAGTGGAATTGTCAGGGACTTCGTGCAAAATATGAGGAACTTAAAGTGTTACTCTATAAATACTCCCCTATTGCTGTATGTTTACAAGAAAACAATGCTTGATGTCCACACACCTTGCCCTAGAGAGTATACATCATATAGAACACAATATAATTTGGAAGTGGGAAGACATGGAGGTTGCCTTATTTATGTTCGCAGGGACCTTCCTCATTTTCCAATCCCACTAAATACTCCTTTACAGGCTGTTGCGGTTCAAATTCACCTAAGACGAAAAAAATACACACTCTCCCTTTCCCTTTATCTTCCACCAAACAATCCCATCACTCGAGAAGAACTAATTGATTTACTTCATCAGCTCCACGACCATTTTTTTCTCATGGGAGACTTAAATGGCAGACATCCTTTATGGGGAGATGTGACATCAAATCAAAAAGGGAATATATAGCTCCATAATAGAAAATGAAGATTTAGGACTTTTAAATACCGGAGAACCCACTCATTACCATATCCAGACAGGTACAGTCTCATGCTTAGACCTTACAATATCTAGTTCCAATTGCACGATGGATTTCAGATGGAAGACGAATGATGACTGGCAAAGCAGTGACCATGCTCCCATAATAATAAATTCCAATGATGACCCACCAGTTCAAAGATCTCCACGGTGGAATGTTGAAAAGAAAATGCAGATTGGAACAAATTTCAAGAACTAAGCGAAATAGAAAGTGACGCAAATGACTTCCCAACGGCAGATGATGCAATCGATTTATTAAATGGGACATTCCATACAGCAGGTATGCATTCTATACCAAAAACTACAGGTCTTTTCAGGCGACGCCCAGTCCCGTCGTGGGTGTGAAGAGCTCACACTATTACACCGAGTCACAAGAACATCACTTACACGTTATCGTAGACTCCGAACTATAGCAAACAGATATATACAAACAGAATAGAGCGCGTTTTCGAAAGGCAATGAAAACTGCTAGAAGGCAGTCATGGGCGTCATTTGTATCGTCCATTAACCACCGAACACCTATCTGCAGTATATGGAAAAAAATAAAAAAGATTGCTGGGAAATTTACTCCCAGTCCCCCCCCAGTACTTAAAGTTAATGACAACCTCATCGCTGACGCAAAAGATGTAAGTGATAAACTCGCCGATCATTTTGCCCAAGTTTCAAAAAAAATCTGACAGTTCCCCTGGATATCAATATAGAAGAAGAGAAGAACAACTGCGATTAGACTTTTCCACAGATAAGATAGAGCCATATAATTTACCCTTTACAGAAAGGGAATTGATGCTGCCCTGGCCAGCAGCAATAACACTGCCCTAAGTGGTCCGGATGAAATTCCCTATCAAATGTTTAGGCATATTTCAAAAAATACAAAAAACTATTTATAATAAGTATAATTAAAAAAAAAAAAAACCAGATTATGGCATGAAAGTAGCTACCCAGTCATATTGGGAATTGGCTTTCGTATTACCTTTTGTTAAACCAGGTAAAGACCCTTTTTCAGTGGCTAGTTATCGACCAATAGCACTAACTGCTGTTTATGCAAGTTGATGGGAGAAAAAATGGTGAATACAAGATTTGTCTGGTAGTTAGAGCGTAATGGTATTTTCTCACCCTCACAATGTGGATTTAGAAAGATGCACTCGGCAGTTGATGTCCTACTGCAGCTGGAAACCTCCATATGTGAAGCTTTTGCTTCCAAGCAGCACCATATAACTATTTTTTTTGATATTGAGAAAGCTTATGATACTGCTTGGAGGCATGGCATTCTTAAGACAATTCATACCTGTGGTCTACGAGGAAAATTGCCCCTATTCATTAAAAGCATTCTTGAAATGTAGATATTTTTTCAAGTTAAAGTGGGCAACACATTATCAGATAGACGATGCCAAGAAAGAGGGTGTCCCACAAGGAAGTGTGCTTAGTGTCACACTTTTTGCTTTAGCAATAAATGGTGTCGCGTCTGTTATACCCAAGGATGTATTGAGTACCCTATTCGTAGAGATCTTTCAATATCTGTTGCTGCATCACGAATGTTCGGTTTGCAGAAAGGAAATTACAATTGACAATAAATAAGCTAGTACATTGGGCTGAACAACAGGGATTTAAAATATCAGCCAGTAAGACTACTGTTATGCATTTTGCCACCTTCGGGGAGTACACCCCGACCCAGACCTTTATCTGTACAACCATAGAATACCCTGTGTTGAAGAGGTACGCTTCTTAGGCCTCATATTCGACAAAAAAACTCAATTGGCTTCCCCATCTGAAACATATTAAAACCAAGTGCCTTGAAGCTTTAAGTATTTTGAAAGTATTATCTAATACCAACTGGGGTGCAGGCAGGCAGACAGTTATAAAACTACACAAATCACTTATTATTTCAAAATTACTTTATGGATGTGAAATATATTCTTCTGCTTCATCTAATCGTCTTGCTATCTTAGATTCAGTACATCATACTGGTATACGCTTGGCAACAGGTGCCTTTCGATCTTCTCCCATCTTTAGTTTATTAATTGATGCGGGAGAAATCCCACTAGAGTTATATCGACAATCATCAATTATCAGATATTGGTTTAGGGTTCAGAGAATCCCCAACTCTAAAGCCTTTGAAGCAGCAATAGAAAATTCTTTCAACAACTTTTATGAAAATCATCCAAGGTTTCCTAAGCCTTTTATTTTAGTTTTAGAGTGAAAAAGATCTTGGAAAATGAATATGTCAAGAAATCCTGTATGTCCAGTTAATTTACCAATTACCCCAGCATGGAAAATTACCTGGTAATTAAATTTTGTTAAATATTTTAAAATATATTAAAAGAGAAAAATCAGATACAGAAATCAGAGTATTATTTTAGAACATGCTGCAGAGCACTAGGCTCTACATTTGTTTTTACTGATGGCTCCAAAACTGATGATGGAGTCGGATATGGAGTTTTTAGTGATGATTTTAGTCGCAGAGGAGCACTACCCATCGTAGCATCGAACTTCACAGCGGAACTGTATGGAATTTTAACAGCATTGGAACATATTGCAACCCTCCAGAATTCCACTAATATCACCATCTTTTGTGATTCCAAAAGTGCATTACAGGCACTTGAAATTTTTAATACTGATCATCCAATTACATTGAAAAAATCTCACAGTGGGTATTTCTACATCAGCGTAGAGGGATTACTATATCTTTTTGCTGGGTCCCAGCGCATGTAAATATATTTGGAAATGAAAAAGCAGACCAACTAGCTAAATCAGCAGCAACCAATATGATACCAAGACAATTGCTGTACCATATAGAGACTTTTTCCTAGTATATCAAAGTTCATTGCAAGATTATGGGAACAGCAATGGAACGAAGCAGGACCAAATAAAATGAAAGAGTTTTGCCACACGTACACACCCTTGGAAATATGAATCTATGCCTAGGAAATGGGAAGTAACGATATGCCGCCTCCGTATAGGACAATACAAGATTGACACATGGGTATCTCATGAGTGGTGAATACCAACCTTACTGTGATGACTGTCTCGTCCCATTGACTATTAAGCATTTGCTAGTTGAATGTCCTAGTCATCGGGAACTGAGAGAGCAGCACTTTAAAGACAAAAGAGATAGAGATGGTAATTACAGTTTGACAAAGATTTTGGGTGAAGAAGCGCAGTATGATTATGAGTGTGTGGTTGAATTTTTTAAAAGAAGTTGGAGTTTTTAACGAAATTTAGGTATTTCGCTTTTATGTATGTGTGTAGTTTTTAGCTTTGGTTTTTAGAATGAATGTATGGAAACGTGAATAAATGTATTTATTGCCTGTTGTGTTCTAGTATGAAAGCCTTTGCCTCTGTGCAATTTCTTAATTTAATCTTAAATTCATTTATTTATTATTCCTATAAGACCTGTTTGTCAAGCTCGGGGCTTTTTGCCTTTTGGCGGACCTTGCATTTTATCTAATTCCTTTGGCCAGCCCCATGGGGAGCTGAAGGTCAGCTCAGTGGCCTGGTTAAACTATTTTATAATAATAATAATAATTAGCTTTGTGGTGTTATTTGCGTAAGTAGCATCTTTGCGCTAGCTATAGTACAATAACTGATATGGGATTTTAAGAGTTTTTATGATTTTTGTGTGGATTTTTCCCAAATTGGTTGTCCAAATGGCTTCATTCGGCGTCAATGATCCTGGTAGTTCACGACGCCAGATAATTATTAATTATTCATTCATTCTTCCTATCAAGAAGTCTCGTCCTCTTTCCCCTGCCAAACGCGAGGCGTCTTTCAGGCATGAAGCTTCCTCTTCCAAACAAGTAGAAGAGGACATTCTTTTTAGATCAAGAGCGAGAGAGACATATACCAGGCGCGAAGCGCAAGACAAGACGCCAGCCAAACGTGAGGCATCTTCCAGGCGCGAGGCGTCATACAGAGGCATGGAATCAGCCAGGCGCAAGACTCCAGCCCAGGACCTAACCTTCCGGACGTGAAGCTGTCATCTAAGCGCGAGGCGCCAGCCAAGTTTTTGGCGCCAGCCAGGATGCCAGTTGAGTGCGAGACGTCTTCCAGGCGCGAGGCGTCTTCCAGACGTGAGGAGTCAGCCAAGCGCGAGGCGTCAGCCAGGACGCTCGGCGGATGAGAGGCGTCATCCAAGCGCGAGGCGTCGTCCATATATGAGGAGCCACCTAAGCGCGTGGCGCCAGCCAAGCAGGAAGCTTCTTACAAGGCTCAAACTTTTGTGAAGAGGAGAGATTATCACTCCCTTAGTCCCTCTCCTATCAGGAGTTTGTCTCCCCCAGAGAAAAGACGTCCTGATTTTTCTACGGATTCTCCTTTAGACCCCGAGTTAGATGAGAACTCAGAAGACGAGACTCGTAGAAGGGAAGGACTGTCAAGCTACAAAGTCTTGACAGCCCTGCTTCTTGAAGAATATGGAGATGCATTAACCCCTGCCGCTCCTCCTTCTCTGCGCTCGAAAACTCTCTGTTTTCGAGCGCAAAGGCAAAGAAGTCTTCGTCTTTTCTTAGAATGAAACCCACCATATCTATGAAGAGGGCTCTTCAGTCTTTGAATTCGTGGATGGATTCAAAGAAGGAGCTGGTCAGGACGGTCTTCTGCATGCCCCCAGCGAGACTCGCTGGCAGAAGGGGCATTTGGTATCAGATGGGAGAGAATATGGGCCTTCTCTCCCGTCTTCGGCTGAAGCAGACTTTTTAACGTTAGTCGATGCGTCGAGAAGACAGGATTGAACTCTGCCCGTGTGACTTGGGGCATTTCAGAACTGGATCATCTCCTCAAGGGGCTCTTCCATGTATTGGAAGTATTCAACTTCTTAGATTGGTCCCTTGGGGTGATGTCCAAAAAGGCGCATGACTCACAAGGACTCGACCCAGAAGTTCTCCTTTGTATACTGTCGTGTATCGACAAGGCAGTACAAGATGGCTCTTTAGAAATCTCCTCTTTATTTGGAGCGGGACTTCTTAAGAAGAGGACAGTCTTCAGTGCTTTTTTTGACCAAAGCGGTCTCCCACTCTCAGAGAGCAGCACTTTTGTACTCTCCCTTATCGGACTTTTTGTTTCCTTCTCAGTTAGTGAAAAACATTTCCCGATCATTAACTAAGAAGGCGACTCAAGACCTTACTCAGTCATCAAGGAAGAAGAGACCTGCAACTGCGGTGGAAGAGAAAGGACCGAGTACGTCTGTTCAGCCCTTTCGAGGAGGCCCTACCTCCAGAGCACCCTCAAGAAGGAAGGTTCCTGAGAAGAGAGGTAGGTCTGCCTTCCGTCCCTTTAAAAAGGGTAAATGATGCTTCTCTCCTCCAAACACCAGTAGGTGCCAGGCTCTTAGAATTGCGGAGGCCTGGGCACGTATATAGGCCAACGGACGCCTCATCTTTGTCCATGATAAGGAAAGGATACATTATACCTTTCCACGACAGTCCTCCCCTAACGTCAACTCCGTGGGAACTGTCAGCCAAATACAAGGACCCTGTACTGAGGGATACTCTTCGACTGATGGTGGATCAGATGTGGGACAAGAGAGCGATAGAACTAGTACTGGATCAAAACTCCCCGGGGTTTTACAATCGCCTTTTTCTGGTTGCAAAGGCCTTGGGGGGCTGGAGACCAGTACTGGACGTCAGCGCTCTGAACAGATTTGTTCAGAAGGAGAAGTTCTCCATGGAGACTTCGGCCTCAGTCCTTTCAGCTTTACGCCAAGGAGATTGGATGGTGTGTCTGGATCTCCAGGACGCCTATTTTCACATACCGATTCACCCTTCGTCGAAGAAGTACCTCCGTTTCATGGCGGAGGGAAGGATCTTTCAGTTCAGGGCCTTGTGTTTCGGCCTGTCCACAGCTCCTCAGGTCTTCACAAGCCTGATGAAGAATGTGGCAAGGTTTTTTCACCTAAAAGGGGTGAATATCTCTGTATCTGGACGACTGGCTCATCAGGGCCAGATCAGAGAGACAGTGTTTGGAGGACCTTATTCTGACCATGAACTTGATCAAGTCGTTGGGATTACTCGTGAACCTCGAGAAGTCGCAGCTGACCCCCAGACAGAACTTAGTCTGTCTGGGGATTCAGATGGATTCTCGGGGTTTTCGAGTATTTCCTTCGCAAGAGAGACTTGCAAGAGGCTTGGAGAAAGTCTCTCTCTTCTTAAGGAAAGAACGGACGTCAGCGAGGGAATGGTTAAGCCTTCTGGGAACCCTTTCCTCGCTCGAACAGTTCTTTCCTCCAGGAAGACTGCATATTCGTCCACTTCAATTCTTTCTCAAGAGGTCTTGGAGTTGGAAGACAGGAAATCTATCAGACGCCTTTCCCATTCCAGTGGAGATGAAGCCTCACTTGGATGGTGGTTGCCCCAACCCCCCAGCTGAAGGAGAACAAGGGAATCTCCCTGAAGGTTCAGAACCCAAACCTAGTGTTATACTCCGACGCGTCGGAGAAGGGTTGGGGAGCAACTTTAGGCTCGAGAGAGGTGTCAGGCATCTGGGAAGCAGCGCAGGTGTCCTGGCACATAAACTGCAAGGAGCTCTTTGCCGTACATCTGGCTCTAAAGAGCCTAGAACCTTTGGTATCGAACCAAGTTGTTCAAGTGAATATGGACAACACCACAGCATTGGCCTACATTCGGAAACAAGGAGGGACTCACTCCTTGTTCCTTTACGAACTGGCAAGAGACCTACTGCTTTGGACTTCCCAGAGGAATATCTCCCTGTTTACGAGATTTATTCAGGGAGTAAGGAACGTAAGGGCGGAAAGGCTCAGCAGGAGGAACCAGGTCCTTCACACAGAGTGGACCCTCCACTCGGAAGTGTGTCAGAGTCTGTGGTCTCTTTGGGGGACTCCTCATGTGGATCTCTTCGCCACATTCCTTTCCAAAAGACTGGAGGTATTTTGTTCGGTGGTAGAAGATCCCAGAGCTCTGATGGTCGCACCTTCCTACTAGACTGGTCTCACGTAGACGTCTACGCCTTTCCACCGTTCAAGATCCTGGGACTAGTTCTAAAGAAATTTGTGGCTTCAGAAGGAACACGAATGACCCTGATAGCCCCCTTTTGGCCAGCACAAGACTGGTTCACAGAGGTGGTGGAGTGGACAGTAGATTTTCCCAGATCCCTCCCAAGAAGGACGGATCTTCTCAAACAACCACACTTCCAGAGGTATCATCAAAACCTCCCCGCTCTCGCTCTGACTGCCTTTCGACTATCGAAAGACTTGTCAGGCCGAGAGGGTTTTCTCGCAAAGTTGCAAGCGCGATTGCGAGAGCCCGCAGAGCTTCCACTAGACGAGTATATCAGTCTAAGTGGGAAGTTTTTAGAAGGTGGTGCAAGTCTAAGAAGTTGTCCTCCACCACTACCCTCTGTGACGGAAATCGCCTGATTTCTTACTATTCTTGAGGGAAGATTCGCATCTATCTGTACCCACAATAAAGGGTTACAGAAGTATGCTTTCTGCAGTCTTCAGGAATAGAGGACTAGATCTAACAGAGAATAAGGATCTCCACGATCTCATAAGATCCTTTGAAACTACGAAGTCGTCGGGGCCAGCTCCTCCTAGCTGGAACCTTGATGTAGTTTTAAAATTCCTATCATTTGATAAGTTCGAACCTCCACATCTGGCATCTTTCGAGACCTGACTAGAAAATGTTTGTTCCTATTAGCTTTAGCCACAGCAAAAAGAGTTAGTGGACTGCATGCTCTAGAGGATAAAGTAGGATTTAAGGGGGACTCAGCCATTTGCTCGTTTAAAGCTTTATTTCTTGCTAAAAACGAGAATCCCTTGAATCCCTGGCCTAGGACCTTCGAGGTTAAAAGTTTATCGAGTCTCGTAGGGAGAGAGGCAGAAAGATCTCTTTGTCCTGTAAGAGCTCTGAAATTCTATCTTCAGAGAAAACACCAGATGGGGGGCTCGACACAAGGTCTTTGGTGCGCGGTAAAAGACCCCACAAGACTGATGTCCAAGAATGCTCTAGCGTTCTTTGTAAGAAGCGTCATTACAGATGCGCATAAGATCTGTCCTGACGACGCTTTTCGACTTCTAAGAGTGAAAGCTCATGAAGTAAGAGCAGTAGTGACATCTCTCTCGTTTCATAAAAATATGTCGCTAAAGAACATCTTGGAAGCAACATTTTGGAGATGCAACTCAGTATTTGCATCTCACTACTGGAGAGATGTTCGTGTGACCTATGAGAATTGTTTTTCTATAGGTCCTTTCGTGTCAGCGGATACGATCCTGGGTATAGGAGCTAACACCAATCCTTAATTTATACATACCGTCTATTAGATATGTTCTAGACTTTCTGCTGACAAAGTGCAGACGTCGCACTGGCGGCCAGTCACTATTGTTCAGTAAGGAACTCCTGTGATATCTTATTAGATGAGTATTATTTTTTTTTTTAAATTATGTGTGTGGAAGTTTTTCGCGTAAAATAATGTGTTTTGAGTTTATGGTTGTTGTGAAGAGTTTGGGGATAACTCGGAACCAACAATTTTAATACTAACACGGTGGTTAGGATCAGGTAGTCGGGATTGGTTGTGTGCTCCTTCATAAGGTGTATTGTCATATAAGTGGATCAGCACCCATTGACAAAGTCCTTTCAGGCTCTGCCGAGTAAGCGGATAAGACCCCTTCGGCAGACCCACAAGAACTCTTGGCCATAGATCATATATCTCGCTAAAGTTTCTTGACGTGATGCAGACTCCTGGGCAGCACCCACGAAGTCTACCACCTATCAGGTAGGAACCAAGGTTTATTTATACCTACAACATATGTTGTTTACCTGTCTATTCCATAAGTAGGTGTCTCTTACCCTCCACCAAAGGGTGCCAATCAGCTATGTATATATCTGACAGGTAAGTTGATTGTATGAAAATGATATTGTTATGATACAATAAAGTTTCATACATACTACTTACCTGGCAGATATATACGATTAATGGCCCACCCAGCCTCCCCGCAGGAGACAGGTGGAAGAGAGAAAATATGATAGAAAACGGGAATGGTTCCTAGTCCTGCCACCCAGGGCAGGCCGGTAGATCACCTGACCTACCTGTAGCGAGTGGCGCGAAATTTGAATTTCTGTCGGGGACGACGGAGTCTTAGCTGTGTATATATCTGCCAGGTAAGTATGTATGAAACTTTATTGTATCATAACAATATCATTTTTCATTACTGAAAGACGCTCCGCTTTCATTGCAAACTCCAACTTCTCACCAAACAGCAATGAAATAGCGGTTGACGTAATCAAGCCTCTGTAAAACAACAGGGATTAAAGCCGTCTTCACTGGTTGGTGTCATCGACGGGACTTTTTCTATGTTCAGAATCTTGAGAGTTAACTTCTCTCGATTCAACTGTGAAGACGTAGGTCTGCATTCACCTTAGTCTTTCACTAGCATCTAGTGTATTGTTTCTCCTTAGTTGAGATTCAACTACTATGAGAACTTCTGTCTTGCCATCAGGGACCTTGGTCTCTAGAAGGCAATAGACTATTGTCTGACGGGTGCATGCCTTGAGAAAATCATCATCTCGTCTCCCAACATTGGTGGGAACAAGATAGACGATTTATATGGTTTCTCGGCATAACCCTTCAAAAGGCGAGTGTCATGTGACTACGTCTTGGATACATGACAGCTCTCACCGACTGCAGTCAGTCAGCAGCTGTTGAAGCGTCCCGGGTCGTCGTGAGCTACGCTGTGGACTTTGTATTGGTTGATCTATATAAGTCATTACTTTGTCCTATTGGCGTGTTGCTGTACCCATAAGCCCCCTGATCCCAACTCCTTGACGAGGTGGGGGGCTTAGGGATCCACTGCAGAGAGGAGTATGCCCCTTTACGCCTACTCTCTCTGCTATGGATCCAACTGAACATTGGGACCTTTAACTCCTTTACTCCTCCTCCTTATAAATTTTCCCCTTTCCCTTCTTCTTCTTTCGTTGACGACCCTGGCATGGTTTTGGACTATTGAATTGACAGCTCTTTTAACTTGATGGAGGGTGGAGTTGGATGGCATGCCTCTCCACCCGTTAAAACTAGAGTACCTGACGTGGTTGAGCGAGGTTTTTGGGAAAAAAAAATTTTTAAGTCAAGCCCATGCCCACAGTGCTGGGTCCGATCTCATGGGACTGACGACCCTTAAGGCACTGTGGGTATGGCGTATATCCAGGTGAGGGAACCCAGGGCAGTTACCAGTGTGTGTAACGGCATTGCACCCTCCCCCGGTTGGGCCCTCCTTGGTGAGAGGGACCTCATCCTGGATGAAATTTGTTGAATACTATATATGGAGAATAAAATTAACCTCACAACGACTTATGGCATGGCAATGGACTGTTCTCAGGATAACAAATAATGAAAATCAGAGTGGTATTAAGACATTATTACCATACAACTAAAACCCAAAAGAAATAGATATCGCCAGGACCCAACCTTGATTCACTTTGATTCTCTCTTTGGGGAGTCAAACTGGTCAAGGTTTTTGAACTTAGAAGCTGACAAAGATATATCTTTATTAAAATTAGAAAATTACCTATTGAATCGATGCCCATCGCAAGAGATGAGCATAAGACAAATTAAAAAAAAGGGAATGGTGGTTGGTTGAAACAACAACCAAAAACCAATCGGAAAATTATCAATGTATAAAAAATATAGATAACATAAATATACAAAAAGTTACAAGGCATGATACAATGAACAGTGTGCAAGGCACAGTAGTAGTACCAAATCTTGAGGATGAAACATTAGATAGATTAATACTTTTAGATTCATTAAAGAAAAGGTACAATAATGTTGAAGACTGCGAAGTATATGAGGTCCCAAGCAGGAAAGACAAAAGTCAAACTATGAAAATAGCCAAGATAAAGTTCAGTGGCCAAACCTACCCTTAAAAAAATTAAAAAATGCTAGGATTAAATAGGGAACTAAGACCTTATGTTCCTAAACCTATGCAATGCAAGAACTGTTGCAAATATGGTCATACAGCAATTAAGTGCAGGAATATTTATAGATGTGCCTTTTGCAGCTCGCAGGACCATAAAACACGCTGGAACTGTGGCCAACCCAAATGCGTTAAATTGTGGATTAGAACATCATGCCAGATCTAAATTGTGTGCGTTCTATATCTACAATACAGAACTTAAATTATTACAAGAACGAACTGGAATGACGATAAGAGAAGCAAAGTTAGAACTGAAAGTGAGAGGATTAAATGACCCAGCTAAGAAATTTAGGTATGCAGACACCTCAAAGTCAAGCATACCAGAACTGAGACAATTGATAATAATGAAATAAAGAAAATACCACCACAAAAAATACAAGATGAAAAGAACTCTTCAAACTACATAATATTACGACTGTGGAAAATCGATTTAGCTCTTTATCGGAAATTGAAATAGATAATGACATAGAGGAAAACAAAGAAGAATAAAATCACAAGAATGTGTAAAAAAAACAGATAATACTACTCGAAAGAGGCAACTGGATAAGACCCCACCTAATTCACCAAAACAAGTCTGTAAAAAGATAAATAACCCACCAATCTCTCCGAAAGATAAAGTTCAGAAACAAAACACTAATATTCCACTGTCTCCCATAGTAACAATAGTACCTCTAGGAACCGAATCACAAAAATTCAGATGAAATGGAAAAACCAAAATACAGGTCACTACAGTGAAAACGAAGAAATTCAAACCATCACCAAATTATAGCGCCACAGGAAAAAAAACAAGGAAAACAACAAAAACTGAGAAACATGAACGATACATGCGGCTGCAGTAAATGCTTTATAGCAATGTGCCACAAAAAATAAGACTATAACTAAAGGACAGGCCTAACCAACACCATAAGAAATTTCATGAGGAATAGGAGTAAGGAAAAAACAAACATCAAATCTCATGAAGAAGGTTGTATGTGTATTGAACACTTAGAATATTACAAAGAGAAACACATCAGTGTTGTAGATAATATTTTAAAGAAAATCAAAATGGAAAAATTAAGTCAAAATAGTAAAAAAGTAACGGTTAACGCAAGTAAGATTCAAACTACAACAAAAAATGAATCAAGACCTACAAAAATACAAATTATCTTATAAAAAATTTTAAGAAAATATCAGCTTTAATAATCTAGGTTAATTTGACCACTTATATTACACCATTCAATCGTTATATAATTCAATGGAATATAAATGGATTATTAACGAGAATGCACTTACGGGGAAGTCCAACGACTTATTAGCGAAACATGAACCAATGATTATATGTATCAACACATAGGAAAACGTGTTCCAAAAATAGGCAAATATCTATTAGCTACAACATCACAGGAAAATGAAAATAATTTAGGAACAGCAATATATGTCCATAATAAAATTAGATATGACAAAGTAGATATAGATTACACTGAACTGCAAATTTCAGCAATAACAGTGAAAATGGAAAATAATGTGTTTGATATAATTAACTTATACAATCAGCCAATAATAAAAAAGTATGATTTAAACAAATTACAGAAAATAATAAGAGAGTTTAAGAATCCAATATTAATTGTAGGAGATTTCAATGCGCATAACTCAATATGGGACTATAACAACATTACTCCAGATAAAGATGGAGCAAAAATAGAAAACTTAATGAACGCTAATAATCTTTGTTGTCTGAATGACAGCGAAGTAAATACATATTATTCCAGAACCCATGGAACATTTTCCACAGTAGATGTCACCCTTTGTTCAACAAATATAGTTGACAGACTAGATTGGAATATATGTGATGACTCCTACTCAAGTGACCATTTTCCCATAATAATATCCTATTAAATAATGAACCAAAACCATATTCTCCACCCATTACAACATGCAAAAAGCAGATTGGGACATTTTTTACTTTCATACCGATACAAAATACCGCCTATGATTATTTGAGAGAAATCACAATGAGACGAACGATTTCATTGTGTCCTTCATTAAAAAAGCAGCAGACAAGCTATTCCACATTCAAACCCCATAATAAAAACTTAAAGTACCCCTGGTGGTCAGATGATCTAACTGAATTAGTACGAGAAAAAACACTCTCTAGCAAGAAGGTTAGATACTCTAAACAGAAGATTCAATAAAGTTAATAAATCAAAACCATTCACAGAAGAAAATATATAAAAATGACAATTTTTACTATTTTAGAAATAGATGTATTAAAACCTTTATATAATAAAATATCAGCCAAATTTAGAAAAGAAGTAATAAAAGGTAAAATAATATCTTGGAGGTCCTATGTGTCGGAAATATCAAGCGAAACATCCATTCAAAAAAGTATGGGAAAAATTCAGAAAAAATAAATGGAACAAACATTAGACCACCCAGACAAGCTATATTAGATAATGGAAATAAAATTTTAGATCCCTTCGAAATAAGTAAAACTACTTGGGGCAAGTTGTTTTGCCAAAATAAGTAGTGACGAAAATCTAGACAAACATTTTAAAAAAGTAAAAACAAAGCAGAGTCTATTATACTTAATTTTGAGACAAAGGAAGATATATATTATAATAAAAAGTTCAATATGGAAGAGTTAGAATATGCTCTCTTGAACAGTAATAAATCTGCCCCAGGAGGAGATGATGTTTGCTTTGAGATGATTTGCCACCTAGCACCTTTGGCAAAATCATACTTCATTAAAATTTACAATCATTTATGGCTCCAAAACTTGTTTCCAGACAAATGGCGAAATGCAATAATAATTCCTATACCTAAACCAGGAAAAGATGCTAGTAATGTGAATAATTATAGACCTATCTATAACAAGTTGTATATGCAAGTTATTGGAGAAAATGGTAAATGCACGACTTACATGCACATTCGTGAAAATAAAATTTTAAGTCCTACACAGTTTGGTTCACACGTAATAGGTCTACATTAGATTCTCTGTGTAGTTTGGAAGACCATATACGTAGAGGGTTTGAAAGAAAACAAATTACAATAGCTGTCTTTTTTGACATTCAAAAGGCATACGACACTACATGGAGGTATGCAATAATTAAAATCTTTACATAATAATAACATCCGCGGCCATCTTCCTAAATTTTATTAAACTTTATGACTGACCGCACTTTTCAGGTGAGAATAGAGAACGTTTTTTCCAAAATATTTCCACTTGAAAATGGAGTACCACAAGGTAGCGTCCTTAGTGGTACTTTGTCACATTGGCAATTAACAACATCAGTAACATGCTACCGGTCGGAATTAAGAGTAATTTTGGTATATGGATGATTTTGCAATATATTATACAGCATCACGCATAAAACATGCAGAAAGAATTATTAATAAAACTATAATAAAAATAGATGAATGGGCCTCATCAGTAGGATTTAGATTTTCCATAGAAAAAACCCAAGCGGTCATTTTTTATAAAAGTAAAATTTGGAAAAAAGGTGAAGAAGCAGAATTAAAAATGAGAAACCATAATATACCAGTTAGCCAAACTGCAAAATTTTTAGGGTTAATATTTGATGCACACCTCAACTGGAAAGCCCATATAACTTACATAAAATCGAAATGCAAAAGAGCATTAAACCTAATAAAAAAAAAACTTTCTCACACAAATTGGGGAGCTGATAGACATACTCTTACTATACTTTATAAAGCAACAGTGCTATCAATTATTGACTATGGAAGTGAAATATATGGGTCAGCTTCAGAAGCAGTGCTGAAAATATTAGACCCAATTCACAACGAAGGCCTAAGAATATGCACAGGAGCATTTAGATCCTCACCAGTCTCCTCTGTACAAGTTGAATGCGGCGAACTGCCACTATCCCTCCATAGAGAATTCATAACCATGAAAAGTGCATTTTTTTTTTTTTTAAAGAATCAAGGCAAGTGATTCCACCAACAAAAGTCTATTTGAGTTAAGGGAGTGGCTTTATAAACAATCATTCACCACCTTTCCCAATTAGAACTAATAGACTGTTCGAGTCATTAAATATAAATATACAAGTACCTCCAATAGTAAAGTTACCACCCCATTGGACTATGATTAAAGTAAAGACTTGCACTCACTTGAAATATTTATCAAAAAGTTCTGTATATACCCCAGAACACCATAAACAAAAAACCATAGAACATATAAGACAAAAAAGTTCACATTATGCAATATATACCGACGGGTCCAAATCGCAACATGGCGTAGGATATGCAAGCTATATCGCAGAAGAAAACATATCAATTTTCTTTACCCAATCATGCATCAGTCTTCACAGCAGAGTTGTGTGCAATTAAAGTAGCTATCAAAATTATAAAGCAAACTTCAATTAAATAATTTTGTGATTTTTATGACTCGAGAAGTGCCATAGAAGCTCTTCAGAATTACAATCCAAAAAATAATATTGTACAGCAAATTCAATTTGAACTCCACAAATTATATAAAAAAAAATGGCAAAAATATTGAAATATGTTGGATCCCTGCTCATGTGGGATAAGAGGAAATGAAGAGGCTGATTAAAGCAGCTAAAGAAGCAGTCCAAATGATAAAAGCCAAATGTAAACATCCCCACCAGTGATTATATAAGATATATAAAAACAATAATTGTAAATAAATGGCAAAGAAAACGTATGGGCTGAAGAGCCTGAAAATAATAAATTAAAACAAATAAAAAAACCCAGGGGGGGGGATTGTTTTTTAAAACAAATGGAGCTTCAGCATATCAAAGAGAGAGACATGCTCAAGTAATCCTGACACGCCTCCGTATAGGCCACACTCGTCTGACACACGGGCACTTGATGAGCAACCCACGCGACCCTGCTCCCGAGTGTTCAGAGTGCAAGGAGATTGGTAACAGTCAGACATGTCTTGTGCGAAAGATCTCCCCCGACTGTCCAAAGTGACCGACCAGCAAGAGACTGTCAACTTTTGGAAATAAAACAATAAAAGAAATTTTGACAGAATCTTTTACATTTTCAGTAGTCCAATTTTGACTTTTCTGGAGGAACTGCAATTTAATTGATAAAATATAAGTTTTTTTTTTTTTAGGGGTGATTTTTTAAAAAACAAAATTTCAAAAATTTAAAAACTTAATTCCGAATTTTAATATGCCGTTTTAGTATGTATGTAAGAGAACATGAGTAAATGTATTTATTGTGTGTGTGTTCTAGTATGAAAGCGTTTGCCTTTGTGCAATTTTTTTTATTTATCCTGAATGACCAATTTGGTCCCAGTTCTGCCTAAGGGCTAGGACCTGGCATTTTATCTAATCCTTCGGGCCAGCCCTAGGAGAGCTGAAAAAATCAGCTCAGTGGTCTGGTAAAACTACTTTTATAATAATAATGTTACCCATAAGGATTGACACCCACCATGGAGTGTCGGTGTCTTTATCCGCTGCGGACTCCCGACGCTGTCATCACCCCGAAGAATATGTTGGACATGAAGATAGATAAGGTCTCATTGCGACCATATTTATCTTTCCCTTCGGGCCTGCCCACAGGTCCTTGGAACCTCATTTCTTTGGACCGTTGGTGGATGCTTGCAGGTTGTGTTTGCTTACCCAGCTCCTTCAAGAGGACAAGTTGCATCTCAGCTATGGCGTGCAGTTCTAGAGGTAAGAAGGATGCGAGAGTGACTGGCCTCTCCACCTTCCCTACCTCGTCCTTTCGCTACTCTTCCTTCGGGTTGAGGATAGGATCAAACTTACACTGGCTGGTTGGGCAATTGATGCGGTAAGCTTACACATAGACCATCCTTTTAATGTTTCTTATCAGAATCATAGAAGCAATCCCGCTCCTTCCTCTAGCAAGGGGAGGAAGGAGACTGGCAATAAAACAAACCCTTCCCAGAACTTTGCATTAATGCCTCCGACTCTACTTATTCTTCACAGCCCATTTTTGGATGAGTTATGATTCCTCACTCATTTCAAAAAGGCTCAGAAGTCTGGCTCTTGATCATGCAACTCCTATACTCCGATCAAAGTTGTCAGAGGCAGGGCAAACCTCCTCGCTCTTACAACCAGGAGGAGTAGCCTAGGTGTGTAGAACTCCAGTCAGTTCTAGAGGCTCACTCATATTCCTCCCACCAATTAGTGAGTTTTCCTTATGTAAAGGAGCGAGGGTTTGTATATCGTGTAGGAACAAATTACAATTTTTGGAAGTAAATTGTATTTTTCCTACTTTACAAACCTGAGGTCCTTTACATACATGCCCACCTCATGCCACCCCTCAATCTGAACCTGGGCCAAAAGGCAAAGTGGAGTGTTTACATCCGGGCAGGCTAGCCTACCCGCCTGCCACACGGTAGTTACTGCCTAATCACCTTGTTCAAGAATTTAATGGCCGTAATTCCAGCTACGCTGAAAGTAATTCCTTATGTAAAGGACCTCAGGTTTGTATAGTTAGGAAAAATACAATTTACTTCCAAAAATTTGTGATTTTGATTTGGTTTGATGTTTTGATTTTCATTAGTAATAGAGTTGGGAACACTGTTATTTACATTGTTTGTTGGGACTTTTAAGGAGTTGTGAATTGTTTCCTTACTGTCTAAGTGTTTGGACTCAGGATGAGGGTATATTTCAACTTGTGATGAGGGTAAAATAAAGGGATTTTGACGGAGGGAAAATCTATTTCTGGGCAATGACCTGTGTCGCCCAGTGAAATGGTTCCTTTGATACTCATTTCTAAGGTATAAATATTGCTATATATACCAGAGAAAAAAGAGAAACGATAGTGCCAGAATATCCTGGCTCGCTCACCTTTTAATTAAAGGTGTCGGTATAGTAAAAGAGCAAGTGGATACCACTACCAGAGGTCCCTTGCCATTGGATTTCTTTGAATATATTTGCTTTTTTCCCTTTAGGTGGGGTTAGTTCCAGTGTTCTTTTCTTTTTGTCATTTTGATTATTATTATTATTATTATTGTTTGACTCCTCTTCTATTAAATAATTGTTTTCATGGATATTTAAATCTTCAATGTTAGTAGAAGTATTATTGGGTATGATGCCATGCTTGTTTTGGGTTTTTGTATTATCATTGATATGAGAATCACTGTGTATGTCCATATTATCTAGTAGATTGATGTGATAGGATTTTTGAATTTTTGTTACAGTTGAATAAGAGTGATTATTGACTCCTCATACTTTTAGCTCAAGTCTAGCTTCTTTGACTGTCAATCCATTTCTATTTATTAATAACTGTAGTTCCATGTTATATTTGAAAAAGGAACATTCCTTAGATTTAGCGTGGTGTGGTAGTCCACAGTTAATACAACATTTAGGGTAATTTCATTTCCAATTGGTGGTGTTTACTTGATGTACAGACTGAACATATTGCCATATTACAGCATTTTTTTATGTGTCCATACCTTGAGCACTGTGTACATTGTAGGGGTTTCGGAATGAATGGATGCACTTCTCTATTTTGTCCAAGAATTATTATTTTAAAAGGGAGATCTTGCCCTGTAGATTTTATTTTGGCAATGCTTATATCTGTATTTATGTCCCTCCTACTTGGAACTGTGTATTTTTGTACATGAACTTTCCTGTCAGATATATACTGAGCTTACGTCTCTGACGTCACGACAGAATTCAAAACTCGCGGCACACGCGACAGGTAGGTCAGGTGATCTACCTTTCCCGCCGCTGGGTGGCGGTTGTATGAACCAATCCCACTTTCTAGTCAGATTTTCTCTGTTGCCGGTCCTGACAACACCTGTTGTTAGGTCCTCATGATAGTTTGATTTGTTTCTCGTTGCCTGGATTCTTTTGGACTGACTTTTGGTGAAGTACCTTATCTTTTTGGCTTGGCATACGCAATTGTGGACTGTTTTTTTATTTTTCTCTGGATTTTTCTTGTGATGGCTGATTCTGAAGTTAAGAAATCAGCCATGTTTAGAGTGTGCTCTGTGGGTGAATGTAAGGTGAGGCTACTGAAAGCTTCGGTAGATCCTCACAATGTATGTATGGGATGTAGAAGAAATGAATGTTCTTTCACTAACCCTTGTAAGGAGTGTGAAGGGTTGGATGAGGATGAATGGAAGTCCCTTTCTTCCTATTTGAGGAAGTTGGAGAAAGATAGGGTTCGGAAGGCTTCTTCAAGAAGCTCCAGTAGATCTCGCATTAGCGAGCTAGAAGTAGAGAACCCTGTTGTAGAGTTAGAACCTTCTCCTGTTTCAGCACCTGCTCCCTGCATCGAACCTGAAGATACGCCTTCAGAGGTGGCCGCCATGAGGGCCACGATTCGTAGCATGGAGAGCAAAATACGCTCATTAGAAGGTAAGAGTGACAGTGCCAGTGATTTGTGCAGTGCCCCCAGTGCAGTGGAGGGTGCGTCTGACCGGCTCACTAATGCTTCCAGGCCTAGACCTCTTCCAGACTCCTAGACCCAGTGGAGGAGGAAAGTCAACAGCCGCAGGAAGGTTAGGGAGAACCCCCACCGGTCAGGCGTCCCCTTGGCAGATACTAAAAACATTTCATCTTTCTGCCTTCCTCCCCCTATTAGGTATGGATTCTATGATGACGACTATTGGCTTGGTTTTGGACATGATTTAGTCTAAATCTTGGGATTTGAAGGAGGGTGAGGATGGACGGCATGCCACCTCACCCGTAGAACTCTAGTACCTGACGTGGTCGAGCGAGGGGAAAGTTTAATGCCAAACCCTATCCTCAATGCCGGGTCTGATCTCGACGGACATCATGACGCCTTAGCACTGGGGATAGGGTGTATATCCAGTAATTACCCCTAGAACGACCCTAATAAAAGGGATGACCCGTCCTCTAAGTGTGACTCCATGGTGGGTATGGGGAATATCTGGATGAACTATGTATTTTACGTTTTATGGCAATCCCCCCTATTTCTGTTGACGACCCTATGCTTTCATCAAAGGACTTGTCCTCGGAACCCAAACATCAATTTTCCATGGTCGGTCCCCAGGATCAGTGTAGTATCCCTGGGCCGAATGACAGACGGACACAGTTGACGACCCAAAGCAATGCCAGTAAATATAATACAGCCAGGAAAACTAAACAAAAAGCATCTGGTTCCAGTATTGTCACACTGGAACCATTTGCCATGAAGAAAAATAATAAATATGAAATAGCTCCTGGGGTCTTTGTACCCAATTCCTTTAATAAATACCTTAATTTAAAGCTAGAAGGTGACAATATAGACATTTTTCAAGTGCATAGGGAAATCGTTAAATGTTGTGGCAGACAGCCAAAAATAACACCGCAGAATGGAAACATGCTCCTGGTAGAAAGCACCTCCCCAGAGGAAAGTATCAAGTTGATGGGATTGTCGGACCTTGCGGGAGTTACGGTTGAGTGTACTCCCCACTCCAGCCTGAATTCCAGCAAGGGCTTGATTTATGCCCCTCAGTTGATGGCTTTCTCTGAGGAGAGACTTTTAACAGAATTAAAAGACCAGGGTGTAATAAAGGTGGACAGGATGACGAAGAAGGTTGATAATAACAGAATACCTCAGCCTACCTTAATATTAACTTTTGACACCTTAAGACTTCCGGAATGTGTCTTTGCAGCCTGGTATAGGTTTAAGGTAAAGCAGTACATCCCGAGACCCAGAAGGTGTTTCCATTGCCAGCAATTTGGACACACCCTACAATAATGCCGATCCAAATTGCAAGAAAATCCTGCAGTCTGTGTCAACTGTGGAGAGGATGAGCATGGTATGTGCACCAGGGAACCTAAATGTGTTCACTGTGGTGAGGGACATGCATCATCGTCTCAGCAGTGTGATATATATTTACTAGAAAAGGAAATCCAAGCCATTAGAGTAATAGAAAGAACAACATTTAAGGAAGCACGAGAGGGAGCCAAAGCAAAGATTGTAAGACCCGGTCTAAGTTTTGCTACTGTAGTAGCAAAATTAAGAAACCAAAAGAAAGAGACAAAAAAACCCAAGTTAGGAGCACAAATGTAGAATCAAATAAAGAATCATTAAAGAGACAGCTAACTGAATTATTAGAGTCAATTGATGATGAGAAAGTAAAGACAAGGTTCACTAGAACCAACAAAAAAGGCCCTAGTATGGAATTGGAAAAAATTGAAGTGCCAGTTGAGATACACCCTCCACCATCTGCCTCATTGGAGGCAAGGCCAGTGGTTGCTGGTCTGGTGCCAGCTTCTGTTGGTGCCAATTCCTCTTTGGAGGACAAACCAGCAGATGCTGGTCCCCTGGTGCCAATCCTCGCTGGTACTTCTGCCTCATTAGAGGCAGAGCTGGCTACTGCCAGCAATACAAACACTCTCGAGGTGGTCTCTTTAGAGAACACCTCTGCTTTCTCCGTCTCGACAGAGATGGAGAGTAAAGAAACTAAAAAACCCTTCAGTGTCAAGGACACTGAAGGAAAAGATGTTGGCTCTATGAAGGCAACTCCACCCAAGAGGCCAACAAAGCCTTCCATTAAAATGCCTCCCCCTAGTAGGAAAAAGAGCTCTCCCAATCTTGTCAAAAGGAACCATAATATTGGTCCCAAACATAAATAAATTCACTTCCATTATTCAATGGAATTGTCAGGGACTGTGAGCAAAGTATGAGGAAGTCAAGCTTTTGATCTATGAGCACTCCCCTGTAGGGTTATGTTTGCAGGAGACCATGCTAGGTGAATATACACCTTGTCCTAGGGAATATGTTCACTATAGAACTAAATTTGATTTAGAGGTGGGAAATCATGGTGGATCCCTCATCTACATCCGTCGAGATGTGCCACACTACCAAGTGAAACTAAATACTCCACTTCAAGCTGTGGCTGTAAGAATTGATTTAAGAAGGAAATATACTTTATGTTCCCTTTACATTCCACCCAATAGCCATGTCTCCCAAGAGAACTTGATATACTTGATGCAGCAACTACCAGAGCCATTTCTTCTACTTGGTGACTTCAATAGTAGACATCCATTGTGGGGAGATGTAACATCAAATCAAAAAGGGAATATGATGGCCTCTTTAATAGAAACTGAAGATATAGGTCTTCTTAATACTGGAGAACCTACTCATTACCACATTCAGACAGGCACCATCTCCTGCATCGACCTTTCAATATGTAGCTCCAACTGCAGTGTTGATTTTAGTTGGAGAACAAGTGATGACTGGCATACCAGTGACCATTCTCCAATTGTGATCGGCACCAATGATGGTCCACCTATCCCGAGATCACCACGGTGGTGCTTGGAGAAAGCAAATTGGAGAAAATTCAAAGATTTGAGTGAGTTGGAGGGGGATGCAAAAGATTTTCCAAGTGTAGATGATGCCATTGATCTACTCAATGGAACATTACATACTGCAGGTCTACACTCAATTCCTCGAACTAAAGGACTATTCAGGAGACGGCCAGTACCATGGTGGTCAGAAGACTTAAGGTTGTTACACCGAGCTACCAGGTCATCATTGACCAGGTGCCGTAGACATCGCACCTTGGACAATGTCATAATTTACAAAACAGTGTTAGGGGCACGATTTCTAAAAGCCATGAAAGCTGCCAGAAGACAAGCATGGGCGGTGGATATGTATCCTCTATTAACAGCAGAACACCAGTCTGTAGCATTTGGAAGAAAATAAGAAAAATTCAGGGTAAATTTACACCCAGTCCTCCTCCAGTACTTAAATTGAATAATAATCATGTTACTGATGCCACAGAAATTAGTGATATGTTTTCTGAACACTGCTCGAGTCTCTGAAAAATCAGATAGTTCCCCAGGACATCATTTCAGAATGATGGAAGAACAACAGGTACTTGACTTTTCATCAAACAAAGCTGAATCATATAATATGCCTTTTTCTGAAAGGGAATTTGACTCTGCTTTAGGTAGGAGCAAGAACACTGCCCTGGTCCAGATGAGATTCCTTATGAAATGTTTAAACACATTTCAAAGAACACAAAACTTTTTACAATAAGTATTATCAATAGAATATGGGATGAAAGCAGCTACCCTACCATATGGGAATTAGCTACCATGTTACCATTCCTTAAGCCTGGAAAAGATCCTCTCTGTGCAGCAAGTTACCGCCCCATTGCTTTAACATGTTGTTTATGTAAATTGATGGAAAAAATGGTAAATGTAAGACTGATGTGGTATCTAGAGCACAACAATATTCTAACGCCCTCTCAGTGTGGTTTTCGAAAAATGCACTCCACCCTGGACATCTTACTGCAACTCAAAGCCTCTGTCTGTGAAGCCTTTGCCTCCAAGCAACACCATGTGACAGTGTTTTTTGATATAGAAAAGGCATATGACACTGCTTGGAGACATGGGATTCTGAAGACTATGCATTATAGTGGTCTACGAGGCAAATTACCTTTATTTGTGAAATCCTTTTTACATCGCAAGCGGTATTTTAAAAGTTAAAGTTGGCAGTACTTTATCAGAGAAAAAGTGCCAAGAAGAAGGTGTTCCCCAGGGTAGTGTTCTCAGTGTAACACTTTTTGCTCTGGCCATAAACAGTGTTGCAGCTGTCATTCCAAGAGTGGTTTTAAAGACACTGTTTGTGGATGACTTGTCAATATCCTTTGCTGCCACCCGGATGACTGTAGCAGAAAGAAAGCTACAATTAACAATAAATAAAATAGTAAGTTGGGCTGAGAAACAGGGTTTTAAAATCTCTGTAAGCAAGACTACTGCTGTCCACTTCTGTCGGATCAGGGGAGTGCATCCTGATCCAGACCTCTATTTGTATGGCCGTAGAATCCCATGTGTAGAACAAGCACACTTCTTAGGCCTAGTTTTTGACAGTAGATTGACTTGGGTCCCCCATATCAAACATATAAAAGCAAAGAGCCTAGAAGCTCTACACATCTTGAAGGTGCTTTCTCACACCAATTGGGGAGCTGATAGAAATCTTTTACTAAAGCTTCATAAATCCCTAATCTTGTCAAAGCTGTCATACGGTTGTGAAGTTTATTCTTCAGCCTCCTCATCTAACTTAAGAATTTTAGATTCAGTGCCATCATTTCAGGTATTCGTATAGCCACAGGTGCTTTCCGTTCGTCACCAATACCTAGTATGCTAGTTGATGCAGGAGAGATGCCCCTTGAACTCTATCGCCAGTCATCATTACTTCGGTACTGGTTTAGAGTGCAAAGACTCCCCAAATCTCTGGCATTTGCTGTGGCAAATAGAAATATTTTTAACGGTTTTTACGAAAGTCATCCAAGGTATCCCACTCCTTTTAGCTATAGAATTAAAATATTTTAGAGGATACGAATATTAAAAATTTCCCATTGTTCCCTTTGTGTATCCCAGTACTCCCTGTCTGGAGGTTACCTGATGTGAAATTCTGCAGGTACTTCAGTGGAGCAAAGAGGGATAAATCTGATGAGGAAATGAGGTCCATATTTTTAGAGCATGTATCAGAGCATGTAGATACAAGTTTTATATTTACTGACGGCTCTAAGTCCAATGCTGGCGTTGGATATGGGGTTTTCAGCGAATCTTTTAACCGAAGAGGTGCACTTCCTTCTGTTGCCTCAAACTTTACAGCTGAATTGTATGGCATCCTAATAGCACTGGAACATATTACAACTCTCCCAGTTTGTAGCTATACAATATTTTGTGACTCCAAAAGTGCCCTACAGTCCCTGGAAGTCTTTAATACTGATCATCCCTTGGTGTTGAAGATCTTGCAGTGGATTTTTTTGCACCAAAATAGAGGCAGCATTGTTTCATTTTGTTGGGTTCCCGCCCATGTAAACATATCGGGAAACGAAGAGGCAGACAAGCTAGCCAAATCAGCAGCGCAAACTTTGGTACCGAGAAAATGCCCTGTTCCATATCGAGATACATTCTATGATATATGGAAATCCATCCAGCAGTTATGGGTACTTCAGTGGGACAGAGTAGGCCCCAATAAAATGAAAGAAATTACTAGTCAGACACACCCTTGGAAATATGACCTAATACCAAGGAAGTGGGAGATTGTATTGTGTAGATTACGTATTGGCCATACGTGTTTAACTCATGGCTATCTGATGGATGGGGAGAATGAGCCCTTCTGTGACGATTGCTTAGTTCCACTAACCGTTAGGCATTTGCTGGTTGAGTGTCCCAGTCTGGTGGAACTTAGGAATCATTTTTTAGGTTATAGTAGTGGAGCAGGGGGTAATTATAGCATGGCAAAACTGTTGGGAGAAAGCGCATGTATTAATAACATTATCTCTTTTATCAAAGAAGCTGGTCTTCTCAAATATATCTGACAGCTGTGCTGTCTTAGTATATACATTTTTTTTTTCTTTTTAATAGTTTTACTGTTATGTGATCAATCACAATTCTTTTTATCGGAATATTATTTATATTTTTATCAGAAATTTAATTTATTTTTTTAAATCAAATTTATATATCTCTGGTATGTGTTAGTACATTTACCTTAGAAATAATAGATTAAAGGATATTTCGCTGGCGACACGAGCCAATCGCCCAGAATAGATTTTTCCTTACGTCAAAATACCTTATATCTCTCATAAAGATAAAGTTATTTTGAATGTTGTATAATATATTATAAAAGTTAAAAGATCACATTCAGTATTCGGCGTCGGTGACCCTGGTAGTTGTGACGCCAGATAACTCACAATCAATCAATCAATCAATCCCCTTGGCAGATCCTGATGTAAGTTCCCAGGCTGCCTTAGAACGAGCCAAGAAAGAAGTTTTTGCGCCAGTGCTTCTCTTCTTCGTCTTCGCCCTCTCCTAAGCGCGGATGGAGCGCCTCGGAAGCCTCGCGCCCTCTCAGGAGAGCCTGGAAGGCGCCTTGCGCCCTTCCCTCCAGCCCTGAATGCTTCTCGGAAGAGCCTGAGGTAGAAGTCAAGAGACCCAGGAGATCGCAGGAGCCCTCCTCTCCTTTTCGCCCTCGAGCCTCGTCCCCAGTAGAGGCTTTCGAGAGATCACCAGCTCGTATCTTAGCTGGTTTGCAGGCGCAGATTTCGGCTCTGGCTGACTCCTTGGCAGGGAGTTCTCACCGAAGGAAGGATGTCTCTCTCCCTGTTAAGAAGTCTAAGCGAGATCCAGCTGATATCTCGCTTCCTGCGGAGAAGTACCAAGCACCTCGCAGGCGCTCTTCGGTCGATCAAGAGCCTGATAGGAGCTACTCCCCGAGTAGGCGCCAAGAGCCTGGAAAGCTGCTCGCTCCTGGCAGGCACTCTTCTCCTGATAGCCGCTCTTCCAGAGTCAGACACCTGGAACAGGACAGGCGCTTCTCCTCAAGCAGGTGCTCTTCGCCAGGGATCCGCTCTCCTCCTGGCAGGCGTCAAGAGCCTGGCAGGCGCCAGGAGCCTAGTAGGCACCAGGAGCTTTGTAGGCGCCGCTCTCCAAGCAGGCGCTCTTCTCCAGGCAGCCGCTCTCCCCTGGACAGGCCCCTAGAGCCTGGTAGGCACTTATCCCCTAGCAGGCGCTCTTCGCCAGAGACCCTCTCTCCTCTTGGCAGGCGCCGAGAGCCTGGCAGGCGCCAGGAGCCTGGTAGGCGCCAAGAGCCTAGTAGGCGCTGATCTCCGAGCAGGCGCTCTTCTCCAGGTAGCCGCTCTCCCCTGGACAGGCACCTAGAGCCTGGTAGGCGCTACTCGACTAGTAGGCGCTCTCCTAGTAGGCGCTCTCCTAGCAAGCGCTCTCCCCCAGGCAGCCGCTCTTCGCTGGACAGGCGCCCTTCGCAGGATAGGCGCTCTTCTTCTGAAAAGAGGGCCCTCCCTTCCAAGGATGTTCATGGTTCTTCGGTTGAAGAAGATCAAGAGGCAACAGATGAAGAGTTGGCCAAGGACTCTTCAGTCTCTTCATACAAGAGACTTACGGACCTCCTGCTACAAGAGTTTGGAGACGCCCTTACTCCTGTTGCTCCTCCTTCGCCTCTTTCATTGTTTTCAACTTCTAAAGCAACAAAGACTTCTTCATACGTGAAGATGAAACCCACCATCTTGATGAAGAAGGCCCTTAGAGGTTTTGGGGATTGGCTTGTCTCCAAGGAAGAGAAAGGAAAGACTTTTTTTCTTTCCCGCCTTCCAAGCTGACGGGAAAGATGGGCTTTTGGTACGAGTCGGGAGAACCTTTGGGCTTGGTTCTTCCCTCCTCCGCGGACTCGGACTTCTCTTCATTGGTGGATTCCTCTCGTCGCTCGGCTCTTCTTTCTGCTAAGACTACGTGGGGAATGAGTGAGCTGGACCACCTTTTGAAGGGAATGTTCCGAGTCCTAGAAGTCTTTAACTTCTTGGACTGGTCCCTGGGAGTTTTAGCGAAGAGGACTCAATCCCCGGAGTCCCTTTCGCCTGATGATCTCCATAGTGTCCTGACTTGTATGGACAAGGCAGTGAGAGGCGGTTCTAGCGAGGTGGCTTCTCTTTTTGGAGCAGGAGTCATCAAGAAGAGGGCGGTGTACTGCTCTTTTCTAACAAAAGCGGTTTCACACGCTCAGAGAGCCTCACTGTTATATTCGCAGCTCTCGCCTCTGCTCTTCCCAAAGAAAATCATCCAGGACATCTCGAGTGCCCTCTCAGCGAAGGCCACTCAAGATATGCTAGCGCAGTCAGCTAGGATGCCTCGAGCAGCCTTCCAGGCGAAGTCTAAAAAGGAGACACCCACGAGGTAGGAGCCCTTTCGAGGGGGTCCTCCCTCCCGATCCTCTTCCTCTAGAGGAACAAGACCCCCTAAGAGAGGAAGGACCTTCTCTCGATCGATTAGATCGAAGAAATAGCATCCAAGTCCTCCAGACTACAGTAGGTGCCAGACTACTGAGATTCTCAGACGTCTGGGCCCAGAAGGGGGCGGACAACTGGTCCCTCTCGATCGTCAGGAAGGGGTACCTCATTCCCTTCACATCAAGACCGCCCTTGACTACAACCCCAAGGGAGTTGGTGGCCAAGTACAAGGACCCTTACATGAACCAAGCCCTTGCTCTAGCAGTAGAGCTAATGCTGGAGAAGGAAGCTATAGAGCTAGTGAAAGAGCCTTGTTCTGCAGGTTTTTACAACCGCCTCTTCCTAGTTCCCAAAGCCTCAGGAGGATGGAGACCGGTTCTGGATGTAAGCGCCCTGAACTTCTTTGCGAAGAAGAGAAAGTTCGCCATGGAGACGACGTCTTCAGTTTTAGCGGCTCTTCGCCCAGGGGACTGGATGGTGTCCCTAGATCTTCAGGACGCTTACTTCCACGTGCCTATCCATCCTTCTTCATGGAAGTTTCTAAGGTTCATGTGGAAAGGAAAGATTTTCCAATTCAGGGCCTTGTGCTTCAGCCTCTCAACAGCCCCCCAAGTGTTTACGGGGCACAATGGCTACATTTGGAGGGAGTGAGGGTTTCCCTCTATCTGGACGACTGGCTAATCAGAGCCAAGTCGAAAGAAAGATGTCTGGAGGACCTACACAAGACTTTGACCATGGCAAGTTCGCTGGGACTGTTAGTGAACACCAAGAAATCTCAGTTAATCCCAAGCCAAGAACGGATTTATCTGGGGATTCGGATGGTTTCTCCGGATTTTCAGGCGTATCCTTCTCCAGAAAGGATAACTCGATGTTCCGAGAAGGTCACAACCTTTCTAGAGAAAGATGTATGCACAGCGAGGGAGTGGATGAGTCTGTTGGGGACACTCTCCTCACTGGAGCAATTCGTTTCTCTAGGAAGGTTGCACCTGAGACCACTCCAGTTCTTTTTGAACCAGAACTGGAACCGCCTCTCTCAAGATGTAGAGTTCCCCTTCAAGATCTCGAAGGAGATAAAGAAGGATCTTCTCTGGTGGGCAGACCCTCTTCGCTTTGTGGAAGGTCTATCCCTGCACATGCCGAACCCCAACCTAGTGTTGTTTTCCAACGTGTTGGACACAGGTTGGGGAGCGACGCTCGGATCAAGGGATGTGTCAGGCACCTGGGAGGGGGAACAGGTGTCCTGGCACATCAACAAAAAGGAGTTGATGGCGGTTTGGCTGGCCTTAAAAGCCTTTGAGTCCCACGTCCGGGATGCAGCAGTACAGATCAACTCGGACAACACCACAGCCCTGGCATACATCAGGAAGCAAGGTGGGACGCACTCCTTCTCCCTGTACGAAACAGCAAGGAAACTTCTGCTGTGGTCAGAGGCAAGGAGGATAAGACTCCTCACCAGATTCATTCAGGGAGAAAGGAACGTCAGTGCCGACCTTCTGAGCAGGAAAAATCAAGTCCTTCCCTCGGAGTGGACTCTTCACTCAGACGTGTGCCAGGAGCTGTGGAAGATGTGGGGCAGACCTCACATGGATCTATTCGCAACCTCCAAGAACGCGAGGATAGACATCTACTGCTCCCTGATCTCAGACCCGAGGGCAGTAGCGATAGATGCTTTTCTTCTGGACTGGAAGCATCTAGACCTTTATGCATTCCCTCCCTTCAAGATACTGGGAGAGACGCTAAGAAAGTTTGCATCCTCAGAAGGGGCAAGGATGACGTTGATAGCGCCGTTCTGGCCCGCCCAAGACTGGTTCACAGAGGTACTGGAATGGTTAGTAGACATTCCAAGATCCCTGCCACTAAGGATCGATTTGCTCAAACAGCCCCACTTCGACAGGTATCACAAGAACCTCCCCGCTCTCAATCTGACTGGATTCAGACTGTCAAGAGTCTCGTCAGAGCGAAGGGTATTTCGGCAAAGACTGCAAGGGCTATTGCCACTGCAAGAAGACCATCTACTATCAGAGTCTACCAGTCGAATTGGTTGGGATGTCTTTCGTCGTTGGTGCAGGAACCAGAAGCTTTCCTCTTCCAGTACCTCTGTAACCCAAATCGCAGACTTCCTCTTGTTCCTTAGGAAAAATGCGGTCTGGCGGTCTCAACCATAAAAGGTTATAGAAGCATGCTAGCTGCAGTGTTCAGACACAGGGGCATGAACATTTCGGAAGATAAAGATCTGCATGATCTGATAAGGTCTTTTGAGACAACTAAGAAAGTTTCTAATTTAACTCCAAGCTGGAATCTCGATGTGGTCCTGCTTTTCCTGAGGTCCTCAAGATTTGAACCACCTCAGTCAGCTTCATTTAGAGACCTGACGATGAAGTCCCTGTTCCTCATGGCTTTGGCTTCCGCTATAAGAGTAAGTGAGCTGCAAGCCTTAGAAGGAAGTGTAGGATTCAAGGGAGACTCCGTGATTTGTTACTTCCTTCCTTCTTTCTTAGCCAAGAACGAGAACCCCTCCACTCCTTGGCCCAGGAGTTTTGAGGTGAAAGGCTTATCCGCCCTCGTTGGAGAAGAAACAGAGAGGACTCTTTGCCCTATAAGAAGCCTTAAGTTTTATCTCCATAGAAAGAAAAAACTTAAGGGCAATATGGACAACCTCTGGTGTTCTGTAAGAGATCCCAGTAGGCCTTTTGTCAAAAAATGCTCTGGCATTCTTTATTAGAAGCCTAGTAAAGGAAGCCCATGTGGCATGCGATCAAGACCATTATAAGCTCCTGAAAGTCAAGGCTCATGAAGTGAGGGCCATCGCCACGTCCTTGGCTTTCAAGAAGAATATGTCGCTACAGAATCTCATGAAAGCGACTTTTTGGAGATGCGACTTGGTCTTCGCCAACCACTACCTTAGAGACGTGAAGATTACGTATGATAAGTGCTTCGCGTTAGGCCCATACGTATCAGCGGATTCAGTGCTGGGGCAGGGAGCTGAAGCATATCCTTTGTAATTATTCCCCCTTTTTTGGTATTGTGTTTTTATGGTTGTATGGAAGAGGATGCGGGTAGGCATCTCTTTCAGGTCGTATTTCTAACATTTAGTAGTTTGGTTAGGTGATCGGGTTTGTGCTTGAGCTCCTTGCAATGGTAGTGGACAGGTTCTGTCATATAAGTGGGTGGATCCCCTTTGACAAGATCCTAACTGGATTCTACCAAGTAAGCGGATAACAGATCCCATTGGTAGACCCAAAGAGTCTTTTCAGCTGTAGGTCACGCCCTCGCTGTAGCTCTTCAGGCAACGCAGACTAATAGACAGTAACTATGAAGTCTTCTGCCTAAAACAGGTAAGAACCAAGGTTTTTATTTCCTAAAATATGTGTTGTTTCCCTTTTCTATGTACTTGAGTTGTCTCTTACCCTCCACCAAGGGTGTCAATCAGCTAAGTATATATCTGACAGGAAAGTTCATGTACAAAAATGATATTGTTAGTATACAATAAAGTTAGTATACAATCTGCCAGGTAAGTATGTACAACATACTTACCTGGCAGATATATACGATTGATGGCCCGCCAAGCCTCCCCTCAGGAGACAGGTGGAAGAGAAAATCTGACTAGAAAGTGGGATTGGTTCATACACCCGGCACCCAGCGGCTGGTAAGGTAGATCACCTGACCTACCTGTCGCGTGTGCCGCGAGTTTTGAATTCTGTCGTGACATCAGAGACGTAAGCTAAGTATATATCTGCCAGGTAAGTACGTATGTACAAAACTTTATTGTATACTAACAATATCATATTTCCAGATCATGGATGCTGGTAGTATATCTCAATTTTAAGGAGTCTAGTAGTATTTGCTTCGAAGGAAGCTCTTCATGTTCATTATTGGGCAGAATGACTATACCCTGTACATAATTCAGTGTATTGTGGCTTGTAACAGTTATTTTTACATTATTCACTTTTTTTATGTTTAAATAGGCAGTGAATTGGTCTTTGTTGGTTACTTGGATTAACCAGTCACTGTCTTTGATGTGTCTACATTCCATATCCCGTGTTGGATATATTTTAAGCCGCTGGAATTTTGTTTTCAGTTTTGAGAACCAGAACTTGACCAGTTTTCAGGTCCAAAGAAGTCATTAAAATGCGCCAATGTGGAGTTCTGTCTGTAATTTTTGTATTTTTTTGTTTCTTGCTTAATGTTTGCTGCTTGTCTATTTGAATTGGTGGGGTTATTACTTGTCTTTAGTAATTCTGAATTGTTGTTTATTATATAGGGCTCCATAATTGTGATACTAGTGCCCACCATTTGGTTTTTGTGTTCTTCTTTTTGATCTTCCATGCACCCTAGTGGGTGATCTGGATGTGAAATTGTGTTTGGAACAGGGTGTTCCTCATTGTCATTTTCATTATTTGAAGTGGTACAATGGAGATTTGGGAGTGAATTGCCAAAAGTTGTCAACTGTGCCTGAGTATTTCCATCATGGGGTCCAGGGGTACTTAAACTTTCTTTTTTTTCTATTCATACACTCATATCTAAAAAGAATAAATAAATAAATAAAAAATCTTGAAATCTTCCGCCAAAGGCACAAGTGAGAATTGACTTCCAAATGTCTGCATCCCTACCCTGCTCCAAAAGGAGATGGCATAACATGATTAGTATGGCCCAAGTGTAAGCAGAACCTGCTTGCTAGGACTAAGAGTATAATGATAATACATACAGTTATCCCCATCCTATCACATTATGGACAAACCAGACAGAATGCCTAGAGTTCTAATCCTAGAACCCCCCCCTACCCCCAGAATCCGTGGTCCAGCTCCACAGAAAAGTTCCGCCTGAAAAAACAGGTCCAAACATTGTCGGGTAGATGATGGATCTACCACAGTTCTTACTGCGTATTTAGCTTTGGATTTCATTACATTTCAAGCCATAATATGTTTTCTGATTTCTTTGTATGTAAATTTTGACAAAAGTGGGAAAATCCACAAATATTAATCAAAAGAAAATTATGTATTGTTATATGGGACTCTTGGGATTGAACTTTAGAAAAGATTCCAGAGGCTCGAGAGCCCCCTCACCACGTCAAGGTGGTCCCAAAAAGAGGGGGCACTGAAAAGGAAAAGGTGTCTTGATGGATGTGTAATGTTGGAATTCCACTGGAATGTGACTGGATAGACATCTTGATGGTCTTGCATTCATGGCCACTAGTCCGGGTGCTGCGTTTTGATAATTTGGCATAGATTTTCGGGAGCTCAGCATCAATTCTTGGATGCTTGGCGCTGTTTTCTTGGATGTTACAGGATTCTCTGAAGTCAAGAGGTGCCTTTGTCATATTCATATGACTTGGTCTTATGCTTTTTTTCCGCAGTGTCTAAGTATCAAGCAGTTTCTTAGCACTCTGAATATTCAATGGAGCCTCAGTAATTGCTGGAGATAGGGACCACAACCAACCACCGGTATTAAGCAAATATCCGTGTTATCACACCCCACTAAAAATTCTTAAGCTGTAGCCTAACTGTCTACTTCAATAGTTAAAACACCAAAGATGCCCTACTTCTAAAAATTCTAATAGACAGTTATAAAAATTCTAATCGGCTAAGTGCCTATTTCAATACTAGTTCAAACACCAAATATACCTTAAATTATCATGTGGGTACTAACCATTGATCCAGCCTAGCTTATGTTGATTGAAAACTAGCAAATGTTATGGTCATGGGTCTAGGCATTGCCTTTACAACAGCGCCTCTTAGTTGTATGTGGTGTTTTTATTTATTAAGCTCTTTTTAAGGTCTGATTTAAGTTATTTTTATTTCATTGCATTCTTTTAAAAGGAATTTTCCAATAATGTCACTTTTATTTTCTCTGTATGATTTTTGAAGGTCAATTATTCCATTTCTTTCTTCCCTAAAAGCAGGACAATACAATAGAAAATGAAATGTCCTCTTCTATATTTTCACAAAATGGACAAAAGGTGTTCCCATTCTGGTGTGTGTATGATGTTTAGCTGTAATGAATTAGTTCTTGGTCTTGTGAGGTCTAGACAAAGAGGCAGGTAAAGCAGTACTAATTTTATTACAGGTAAAGGGAGGTTTATTATTACAGTGTTCGGACAGATACGTAGTGCCCGACCTGCGAGAGAGAAAACTGGGTTGGTGAGAGCCGATTTGTGTTTTCTTGGAGACATACATTTACAGATAATAAAAGCTACAAACACTGGATATACATGAATTATTATACATTTACAGATAATAAAAGCTACAAACACTGGATATACATGAATTATACATTGGCGGAAAGGCCGGAGAATGCTGTACAGAATAGTTAAAGGAACAACGTTGCTTGATGTTAACATATAATATATAGTACAGGGGAAAAGCGTTGTCCTTACAAATACTCCCCCCAAGACAATTGTTATGCAATAATCATTGGAAGACTAGTACGAGTCTGGATTGCTAATCGTGATAAGGTGCTGGTGGGCGGAGGTGGTCCCCGAGTCCATGAGACCAGCTGTTTCGGGTGACTTTCGACCTCTTGAATCCTCTGATGGGCTGGGTGACAGGATTCCTCCCCTAGAATGGTCCCTAGGGGGTTCGACTCATATGTGGGCTGTGTTTGGGTGGCTCGGTAATCTCGGGATCTGTTCTGTTTTTCTGTGGCACTCTTGGGCACCTGCTGGGTTCCTCTTCGGTTTTGTCTTCATCTATTAGGAAAGCGGGCTTCATACTGTTGATAGAGACCCAATCCTCACGACCGTGTATGAGGATGAAGTACGCCTGGACTGTGCGACAGAGGATGCAGCCCCGGTAGGGTGTCATCAGTGGTGGGTGGTGGGTGTCGTTCCTGACGATGATTTGCTCGCAGGATGATAAGGCTTTGGGCTGGAAGTGCCTTGTCCTGTCGGAGAAAGTCATGAAGCAGAGCGTGAACTTCCCAGTGGTCTCCTGAACCCTCGCGACTGGGATGTCTGCATTGTCGGCATTCATCGGGAAGAATTCGTCTGGTACTGCTAATGTTTCTCTGTAAACTTTCTCTGCAGGGGATGCTTCGGAGGCTGAGGAGGACCCAGGGTAACTGTGACTTCCAGTCCTCTCCTGTGCAGCATGCCTTCAATCATGCTTTGCTAGCCAGTGGGGTACTACCCTTGCTGCAAAGTATCCACTAAGTAGAAGGTGACCCTGGGCTATACAGCTACATCACTACAAGTTGTGCTCCAACCATAGGCAGTATCCACCTGCAGTGGCTGTGCTCCAACCATAGGCAGTATCCACCTGCAGTGGCTCTCTTAACTAATGCTAAACAACAGCATTGTGTTTTCATTGCAGCCAATTTTTCTATTTCAAGTTCATTACATCACTTATTGGTTTGGAGTAGAATATGTCCATTTCCTTCATGTGGAATCGGCTACGTATGTAATTACTTGGAAAGTTACTCATATAAAAATGATATTTTTATAACAGAATAAAATGTAAATATAAGGCAGTCCCCAGTTATCAGCGGCCTTGGTTGTTGGCGATCCGGTTTCATGGGGCTTGTCTTGCACTGAAAATCTGTTGATTTATGTGCCAATTTCCGGTTATCAGCGCTGATAAGCACCCGATTTTTGGTTATCCGGGATTTTCTCTGATCATAAAGCTGATAATAGAGTATTGGTGCCAATATATGTATACCTAACAGGCACTATTAACTGGTTATTGGTGCTTATCAGCACCCGATTTTTGGTTATTGGCGATTTTCTCTGATCATAAAGCTAATAATAGAAGCTAATAATAGAGTATTGGTGCCAATATATACCTAACAGGCATTATTAACTGGTTATTGGTGCTTATCAGCACCTGATTTTTGGTTATCGGCGATTTTTTCTTATCATCAAGGCGTTGAAACAGGAACTGCCTATACTTGCCAAGTAATTATATGATCGGAGCCTACCCTCCTCCCCTCTGATAGATATTGAACGTAAAACAAAATGAGGTAATCAGCCAAGTTGTTACCAGTATTGCCGTTAGTGGGTAGCACCTTGTACCTACACTCTTGTACATACACTGAGCTTTTGAAGGCTTCCCGTGAAATTTGAATGTTTGCTGCTGAGTGGGGAAATAATTAGCTGTATTTACTTGGTAAGTATATAAAACTTTATTTTATTATGAAAATGTCATATGTACATGTTTATAGTAGAGCTTGAGACTGACACTGAAACATTTTGATTTCTTTTTAACTATTTCAGATGTTAAAAAAAATTTGTATAATATTATCAGTAACCTGTGTTGCCATCTGCAAGGTAAATGTCACTCACTTTGTTCCAAATGAACTTCAAGCAGTGCCTACCAACAAGTCAGAACTGATGTTTGTTTTGTGGAATGCTTTTTTGGCAAATTTCATCAATTTAGACTGGAATACTACATTTGGGTATGTTGCAAATACGTCAGTAGAGGTAGCCGTACTAGTCAGAACAAATGAAGCTGTACAGTTAGGCAAGTGGACAGTTGGTAGAAAGCAGCCTGTCTACAGCAGCTATGTTAATGAGGAAATGATTGCTCATCACCCTGAGGACTTAGGGAATGGTTCAAACTTATTCAAGTTGTCAATACCCCAACCAGGTCATATCTTTTACGATAACAGTGTGACCTTTGAAGCAATCTTCAATGAAACACACCGGACCAACCACTCCTTTATCATTCCTTTCGTCTTTTCTATGGATGGAATAGTTGCAACTTCACAAGTGCTCTTCTGCATCTTTATATTTTTCATTGTCCTTATTGTATTAAAGATGTATAGTTTTTTTGGCTATAAATACTTTCTGTTTATACCTGTAGATTGGCCACTTAGATTAAGCATTCAGCTTTTTTGTTTCTTGACAACAATTGGTTTTTGGTATTTGTTGCATAAGTTTGTTGTGTTTGCATTTGGACCATCAGTAGTCATAGTAAATGTGATGAATATCACAATTGCTAGTCTCCTTTGTTTCTCCATTATACCCCCAAATCTGATACATACACCCCTGGGTTTCATTCACATAATTCACCACTGGTTTAAGCCAATCTGCAATTTATGTGCATTTTATTTGACCCTGAGTACCCTTTATGTAATTTTAACAACAACAGTGAATATTTTCAGCATTAACAGTTGTGTTGCAAAGGAGGCCTCAGTTCTTTTCCAAGATGCTAAAGGTTTTATGTCACAAGGAGTTGAAGATGTTGTACAAGATATGAAACATTTGTTTAATGAAGAACTTAGAGTGAATGGAGATTTTGAGCTTACTAAGGATGACCTTTTTAAATCTTTCATGGAAATGCTTGGTGGAACTGATGAGACGCCTTTGGATGAGTTAAAACAGTTGGGAAGAAATTATACCGAGATGCAACAAGACAAATGCTTAGGGGTGTTTGCAGACCTTGTTAAACAATGCTCAGATTCCAAGAAAGACTTGGTCACAAGTTGTAAAGAGAAGTTTCATGAAACCCTTAAAAATCACACAAGGAGAATTGTATCACTCTTCATCAGGAAATTTACTAAAGTTATAGACTTGTGTGAAGTAGCAGGAAAGCCAATGAACTGCACCGAAGTTGCCAGTGTTATGGAGAGTAAAGGGAAAGAAGTGTGTAAGGAACATGCTGGTTCCTTACAAGAGACTTTACAACTCTTATCTCAAGCTTATAAGAAAGTTAAATTGGTGTCCACCACATTTAAAGATGTGAAACATTATGTAAACTTGGAAAATTTTGAATCCTTAAAATTGCAAGTACCCTCTTTTGCACATATCACGGATATACCTACAGATGTTGCACTCGGTATTGTATTGGAGTTTTTCCCTTTGTTACTTTTCTTGTTTCTTTTTTATGTTCTGTTTCAGGTAATAAGAGAAAATGTCCACTATGTTAATTTGTTTATCAAAGGTAGTAACATAAGTGACACCCCTATTGGGCGGAAATTTAGAATGTATGATATAAAGCAAGCAGCCATGAAGCAAAGACCAAAGTTTATCTTCTGTATAGGAAATTTTTTGAAATTTGACAGAAATAACTTGCCCAATGCTAATTTTTATTTGATATTATATGTCATGTGTCTTTGGTGGTCTTTGCAGTATACTTCCCTTATTGCCTATGAAATCAACAAGCATTTCCTGAACATGAACACTTCTTTGATACATGTGGAGAACACTTTAGAAGTCAGTGTGACAGGAAAAGGTGAAGCAGTAGAAGAGTTGCAGGAGATAACAAATATGTATAACAGACAAAGTAAATATTATGACATTAATTTATGCAAGTGCATAATAGAACCACCTGTGGTTCCCCATGCATTGTTCATATGGATTCTCTTCTTTTTTTTGATAGGTTGTCTTGAAAGTAAACTACAGGTTTTCATGTACTTGAAGCCTAGGATTACTGGCATTTTTTTCCCAGCAGCAGTTGAGATGAACTTGGAGCGATGTTATCACATAGCAGAGTTGAAAATAACTCAAAATTACAAGACATGGGTCAGAAAACTGCAAAAACTGCCTCACATTAAAGGTGATGTAGGTAATATTGGATATTTTGACTATTTACTGGCCATCTTGCATGGGAAATACAATTGCACTATTTGCAAAAGATTATTGTTTAATGTTAATGGTAATAATTGTCCAAAGTATCCCAGATCAGACTTTTTACTGTGTGATTTGTGCTGGATCTTGTTAGGAGGAGAATGCCCTGTATGTGCTTATGAAAGAAAAGGTGCTTGAAAAATGGAAAAATTTCTGTTTGTTGAGTGAAGAACAAAGTTAGCTTTTACACTGATTCTTTCTTCTTAGAAGACGTTTTAATTTTGGAACAGCTATAGTTAAGCTGTAATAGTAGTAAGAATTTTAGTGAACTTTCCCACATTTATAACAAAATACTTTATAGCAAGTTTTCATATTGTCCGTTTTGTAAGGACGATGGTAATAAGTAGTTTAGTCTGTCTGTCTTTCACATACCTATAACAAAATACTGTACACATTGCAAATTTTCCATCTTGTTCATTTTGTAAGGATGATGTTACAGTAATAAAAAGTTTCGTTTGTCTGTCTGTCACAATATTTTTTTTCCTTTTTGTAATGCAAACCATTACCTTTTCTGAGAAGTATCTTTTGGTGCTGGCTGTAAACCAGTTTAAATTTGGTAAAGGTAGTTAGTTAAACCTTAAACTCCGAAACGGTAAAAATAAAAAACTCCCCCGAATGCCGGAGCCGGTTTTGAGTGAGCGCGGAAGCGGAAAAAATATTTTTTTCAAAAAATCACAGCGCGCTTAGTTTTGAAGATTAAGAGTTCATTTTTGGCTCCTTTTTTTGTCATTGCCTAAAGTTTAGTATGCAATCATCAGAAATGAAAAATAATATCATTATCATATGTAAATAATGCGATATATGGTAGCGAAAAAAAGAAAATTCATACATAATTGTATTAAAATCACGCTGTGCAAAAAACGGTAAAAGCTAACGGGTTTCTTTTTTTTTCGTTGTATTTTACACTAAATTGCAATCATTTTGGTATATAATACATTGTAAAACAATAAAAGCAACACTGGAAAAATATTATCACAAAATGATGTACGAATTCGTAACACGCGGACGTAAAAAAATGTTTTTTTTCAAAAATTCATCGTAAATCTAAATATTGTTCTAGAGACTTCCAATTTGTTTCAAAATGAATACAAATGATTGAATATTACGATACTGTAAGAGTTTTAGCTTACAATTGCAGTTTTTTACCATTTCCGACGAGTTAAAAATGACCAAATGTCGAAATTTTTTTATAATTTTTTTTATATGCAATTATTTCGGAAATTAGAAAGCTACAACCTTTCAAATATTTTTCCTTTTATTCTACATGAAATTGCGCACATTTTCATATATATAACTCTATGAAATGCCTAATATGAAACGGAGCAAATATTCCGAGAATGCGATGTACGCAATTTGCGATTTATGGCGGAGAATCCGCGCGCGAAGGGAAGGAAAGTTTTTTTCATAAATTCACCATAAATCGAAATATTGTGCTAGAGACTTCCAATTTGTTGCAAAATGAAGGTAAATGATTGAATATTACTAAAATATAAGAGTTTTAGCTTACAATTGCGTTTTTCGACCATTTCGGTAGGGTCAAAGTTGACCGAACGTGGTTTTTTTTCTATTTATCGTGATTTATATGCAAATATTTCAAAAATGAGAAAAGCTACAACCTTCAATTATTTTTCGTTGTATTCTACATAAAATTGCGCACATTTTCATATATAAAACTTTATGTAACGGCTAATTTAAAATGGTGCAAACATTACCACAATCGCACGTATGATTTTTTCGGAAGAGTTACAGCGCGGACGTAAGGAAAATGTTATTTTTTTTCATAAATTCACCATACCATCAAATGAAGTATTGTGCTAGAGACTTCCAATTTGTTACAAAATGAAGGTAAATGATTGAATATTACTAAAATATAAGAGTTTTAGCTTACAATTGCGTTTTTCGACCATTTCGGTAGAGTCAAAATTGACCGAAGGTTGAAAATTTGTCACTTATCATTTTTTATATGAAAATATTTCAAAACTGATAAAAGCTACAACCATGGGTTGTTTTTAGTTGTATTGTGCATGAAATTGCGCACATTTCCATTTATAAAACTTTATGTAACTGCTAATTTTAAAATGGTGCAAACATTACCACAATCGCATGTATGATTTTTTTAGGAAGAGTTACCGCGCGAACGTAAGGAAAAAGTTTTTTCATAAATTCACCATAAATCGAAATATTGTGCTAGAGACTTCCAATTTGTTGCAAAATTAAGGTAAATAGTTGAATATTACTACAATATAAGCGTTTTAGCTTACAATTGCGTTTTTCGACCATTTCGGTATAGTCAAATTTGACCGAAGGTTGAAATTTTGGCACTTATCGTTATTTATATGGAAATATTTCATAACTGATAAAAGTTACAATCATGAGTATTTTTTTGTTGTATTTTAAATGAAATTGCGCACATTTTCATATATAATACTTCATGTAACGGATAATTTAAAACTGTGCAAAAATTATGTCAAAGTGACGAAATAATTTCCGAGATGTGTCACTGATACTTTTTAGTGTGATCAGAAAGAAATTTGCGCTTGCGCGCCTGCGTAACGATTGTAAACAAAACAACGCCTTGATCCGTGAACTCCCAGCATCCCCCAAGGCACGTGATTCAAAAGTTTTTGGCTGGTAGGCCTATAAGTATTTTTCCGCGAATTTTTAAAAAAACTTTTTTTAGTCGACGTATGGTACGTCCATTCGGCAATCGGGGGAGATTTTGACTCGACGTTTAATACGTCCATTCGGCGTTTAAGGGTCAAGCAGGTGGTTAACAGGTGGGGAGGGGAGTGAGGGGGGAAGTATCCTTTACTTGCTGGCCATCATTTACTTTTTTTTTGGCTGGCAAGAAAAACATGTGTTGGGCTTTTTGTCTGGTTGCCGGTTGAAAGCTTAGTTGGAAAAGTATTTTGCTCATTATTTTTGCCTTTGACACTGTCATTGTTGTAGTTTTTTATGCCAAGTTTATTGGAAAGCTTAGAGCAAGAGCAATAGACCACATCACCATCGTTTGGGAGTAAAATCAAACAATTCATACTTAACCCACAGATTTATTTATCACTAGTTTTATATGTAAAATTTTGCATGCATACAGTGTTCTGCCAATTTCTGTAAACAATACTTTACTGAACTTACCTACCTAACCAGTAAATAATCTGCCTAATACGCTATGAATCAAACAAGCCAAACCTACCTAACTAATCTGCCTAAATATGCTATGAATCAATTTTTGGTGGTTTTGAAATAAAACCCAATTTCTCCTTAACCCATTTTTTAACCTTAATTTTACAAGTATGAAAACTAACTTAATCATCATAACCTATCCTCCTGTACTTAATATTATCCTGACCACATAAAAACCCAATCCTAATTCCTCAATCTTAACACTACTATAAAAAACAGCAATTATCCTGACCACATAAAAACCCAATCTTAATTCCTCACTCTTAACACTACTAGAAAAAACAGCAACTTATCATACACCCTTAGCAATATGCAGGACTTGACCTGCCGATCAACCTTTGTCTAATATGGATATTAGCCAGCTTATTAACCAATCTCCAAATCTGACTTGTGACCCAAAAATAATTCCTAGTCTTTCTCAGCACTTCCTCTCAGAATAATCATAGTCAACACATGCAGTCTTTTTCTACATAAAAGCCCTACTCTCAATTCCAAATCTGAATTTGAGATCTTACGACAAAATCAACATAATAATTTTACGGATTTCTCTCCCCTGATGCCATCTGGGACAGTCATTATCTTAAATAAAAACTTTTTACAGTAATACCTCGACATACGTGCGCTCCAACATACAAGCATTCCGAGATACAAACCAGCCTCCAAGCAAAATTTTGCATTGAGATATGAGCACACTTACAGATGCTAATACTAGATGGCCAAGCTCTTGGGAATGCTCTATGCCCGCTACACTCGTTCAGTTCACGTGGTCATCGACTTCCGTACACATCTCCAGAGCATCTCCCGTGTTGTGTTTGCGTTATTTACGTGATTTTCACTGTATTTGTGAACATTCTTTGTAATAAGTGATGGGACCTAAGAAAGAAGTGGTAAGGTTGGCAGTGAGAAGAAAAAAAAATGATGATGATGGAGATGAAGCATGAAATTATTGAGAAACATGAGCGTGAGTGATTTGGCACGCAATTACAAGCGGAGTACATCGACGATAGGTACATTCCCCAAACAGAAGGATGCTGTCAAGAGCACAAAGACTTCCAAAGGCATAACTATCATGTCTAAGTTGCTGGCAGGGTGTTTTTAGAGGGCCGGAATGGATTAAATTTTAGTCAGTTATTTTATATGGAAAAAATTTAATTGAGATACGAGCAAATTGACTTACGAGCTCGGTCCAGGAACGAATTATACTCGTATCTCAAGGTATTACTGTACTAAGGTCACTCTCTTCACCGCTGAAGCCAGTGGGAGAAGATATTCCTATTATAGGTGAAGGGGGAGCAAAGCCCACTCATTCAAGTCCAGCTACTAAACTGCAATAAAAACAAAAAGAAACATTAATCAAGTTATACAAACAAACAAACAAAAATAACAACGACCAAGTTTATCAGATATTCACAATAAACAAACATGCAGACAACCAAGCAACATCAACACACAACATAACAAAGCACTACGGTTACAAAAACATACACTTCTCACATACCCAACTCGGCGTACCACATTCCCCCTTACTAAAATAAAGGAAATAGTTTTTTTTTTTCTCCCCCCTAATTGTAATTCCTTTCTTTCTACCCCCATTGTACTTTGCAATTGGACCTTGACTCTCATTCACCACCTCTTCACTGCCCCTTACTCCAATTGCACTAGTTCTGAACTAATCACATCAAGGTCATTTAAACTGGAGACTTACATTGCCTTCAAGTTCACCAACACCTGACATGGCTGCAATCATCTCTTATGTACTCTTATTTATCTCTGCCATGCTCTGCCCTAAGCCATCCAAAACTCCCCCACTTTCCTTCTCCAGAACTTTTATACACTCACACTCACTTTCAACACTTTCCTTCGAAGGAAACACACTAGTATGTGGTATGTATCGTCTTCCTCACGACTTGGAGTTGCTTCTTATTCACCCAACTCTTGTGTATCTTTGTCCACATTCCTTGTATTCAACAAGGTCACTCCCACATCCCACTCAAATCCTTCAAAATCAATTGCACCCTCATCCTCGCTACCACCAACAACTTCACAAGGGTATTTTCACTTCTCCTGCCTACTGGCTTCTCATACCCCTCAAAATCAAACAACCCATCTCACGTACTCTCTGTAAGCAACTCTGTAAACATACCCTTACTCTTTCTCTTGCTCTTCTTTTAGGCTTTCCATTGTATTCAACCAACACTAACTGTTTATCTCAGCAACTCGGATGGATGTGGTGAGGAGGGAATGGGTGAGGTGGGACGGGGGGAAGAAGATGCAAGGAATAGGAATAGATGGAAAAAGTTGACTTGAGCAGCCGACCCTGCTATACAGTGGGATTAATAATGTCAAAAGAAATTGATTTCTTACTTGCTTGCTTACGCAACGCAATACAGTAGGTACATATACTGTAAGTACAGTGCACTACTCTTTAACTCAACACTTTTTTCCTATTTTGTTTTTTACACTATAAAAGAATACACTTAAAAAATGAAAACAGCCCTTTTATCCCTTTCTCCCTCTTAATGAGAGAATGCCTTGATGAAGTCATTGGGCTTCCGCACGGCATATCATTCCCGTGCTGAAGCGTGGTGACGGGCAAGGGGGCTCTCGAACTGGGGAATTTTTGTTTTTCCTCAGTTTGACTCTAAATTTCTCTCATCGTATTTCTATTACTTATAATTGTTTCATTCTTCTTCATATTTATCAACTTTCTCCAACCTTGCTGTCAAAACTCTTCCCCATTTCACTGTCCAGATGTTTTTTTAGGGGACATCATATCCGGGATTGGAAATTTTTTCAAAATCAATTGTGGGAGCTATGGTGGTCTTGCCAACTACCCGATAATGTTTGGACACCTTGGAATGTCAGTATTTCCATACTGGCATGCGGGACTATTCTCGAACCAAAACTTGGCCTTCGGATTCCAGGGGTTGGCCGGTTTCATAGAGATAGGACTCTCGGCATTCTGTCCGGTTTGCCTGGCACTATGATTAAAGTGGGGATGATTGTATTCCTGTAATGCTCTCAGTCCCATCAAGCAGGTTTGGCATACACTTGAGCCACTCTAATCATAGTGGTACCATCCCTTTGTGGTAGGGTAGGGAGTGGACATTTGGGAAGCAGGTGTCATTGGTGGAGAAATTAATTTCATGAAAGGATAATGGGTTCTCTTTTGGGATGTCAGACAGTCTAATTTTTTTCTTTCCCCCAACTAATTTAATGACTGAAATTAATGTTTCTTATACCCCTAGATCGAATGGCGAACCTAGACCTGTGACGACCCTCTGCTAGTTTAATTAGGGAAAACTGTTGATGACCTCGGAACTAGGAAGGACCATTCTATTTATATTCCAAAATAGAGTAATCTGGGTAACGCAAGGAAACTTTGAATCCTTCATGTTACCCAAATTCCAATAGAGACAAATTATGATAATATATATAAAGAATTTGAGTGTTATGGATCTATAACAGAAATAAGAATGAAACGGGAAGATACAAAATGGGATTCATGGATATCTTACAATAGTCATGATGAAGCATTTAATGCAATATGTAATATTAATAATATCAAAATTAATAACTTGAATATAATGGCTGCTCTTTGCGACAAGGTACCAAAGGATTTGGATGCTTATAGACCTGCGGACTGGTTTGAAAAAGATGCTGATTTAGTTATGCCTTCCCAGAGGAAGCCAAAACCACCGATGTGGCTTATAGGTGAATCTCAGGGGGTTACAGGTAACTATTTCAAAATATGCAAATTAATTCAGAAAAAAGTAGGAACTATTGCACCGGGAGGTATATCTCGTTTTGGAAAAAATAGTTACCTTATCCATGCCAAATCATGCACACAATCTGTAATACTATCCAACCTTAAAACAAATGATGATGATATTAAGTTAGATGTAAAACCCCACCTAAATTTTAGCTACGGAAGGGGAGTAGTTTTTAACAAAGATCTGTACGAATTTACAGAGGAGGAGATACTGGCCATGTGTCCACTAAATTTATGGAAAGTACACAAAGTCCCAGGTACATCAATGATTATCCTTACTTTCCAGGATGCTGATGTACCTTCCTGCATTATTATTGAAAATGAAATTATTAAAGTTCAACCATTCAAGCAAAAGCCACTGCAATGTTTTAATTGTTTTAAATTTGGACACCCGTCAAAAGTTTGCAAAAACGAAAAAATGTGTGGTATTTGCTCCAAATCTTACTATGGAGAATGTGCACTTGAGGCCAGGTGTTTAAATTGCAGATCAAATCATAAATCCACTGACCAGAGCTGCGAGCTGTATAAGTCGGAAGAAGCTGCCCTTAAAAAATCCAATTTAGAACATATAAGTGTGGGATATGCCAAAAGGCTATTAGATAAATCAAGTAGTTATGCAAAGGCACTAAAGTCAAACCCACCTAGCACTGCCAATAGTTCTGTAAAAAGAAATATACCATCTAATGATAAAATGCTGCATGATGAGGTAAGCATATTGCCTTCTGAGGCTTTGCCACAGTATATTAACAGTGGGGCATTACCCATCCCCGTACAACCTTCGTCCCCCATTACAATTAGTAGTACAAACCTCTCTCAGGCCAAGTCCTTGCCTGATTTGATGGAGGTTCCACTAAAAATCAACTTGCCTGGTGCACCTGTTGTGGGGAAGGTGCAAAAACCTAGAAGCCCACCACCTATTAATCGAAAAAGAGAGAGACCTCCATCTCTCTCACCCCCTTCCATCAGAAACATTAAAGCTATGACATCAAATAAATTTGATGTTTTATCTGTTGATGTTTCTGATCAACTGGAAGATAACTTGAATAAATCAGAAATTCAAGTTGAGGTCCACCATCCGCCTCAACAAATAGATCAAAAGGACACAAAGAAAAGGACAAACGTAAAACCCAATATATCAAGACCATCTCTAAAGAAACCTACAGGAAATAATGTTAGATTAAAAGTTGCCAATGGGAAGACCTCATCCAAGATGTCTTCCAGAAGTGAGCCATAGTTTTCTCCTCCATTTTGCAATGGGATTGTCAGGGTTTAAGGGCCAAATATGAAGAACTTAACCCTCTTACGCCGAAGCGGTAACAAAAAAAATTGTCTCCCGTGTGCCGGAGGTGTTTCAGAGTGAGCACGGAAGCGGAAAAAATATTTTTTTCAAAAAATCACAGCGCGCTTAGTTTTCAAGATTAAGAGTTCATTTTTGGCTCCTTTTTTGTCATTGGCTGAAGTTTAGTATGCAACCATCAGAAATGAAAAAAATTATCATTATCATATATAATAATGCGATATATGATAGCGCAAAAACGAAATTTCATATATAATTGTATTAAAATCACGCTGTGCGCAAAATGGTTAAAGGTAACAAGTTACTTTTTTTTCGTTGTAATGTACACTAAATTGCGATCATTTTGGTATATAACACATTGTAAAACGATAAAAGCAACACAGAGAAAATATTATCACAAAATAATGCATGAATTGGTAACGCGCGGATGTAAACAAATATTTTTTTAAAAAATTCACCATAAATCTAAATATTGTCCTAGAGACTTCCAATTTCTTTCAAAATGAAGACAAATGATTGAATATTACTATACTGTAAGAGTATTAGCTTACAATTGCAGTTTTCGACCATATCTGATGAGTTAAAGTTGACCGAATGTCGAATTTTTTTATATTTTTTTTATATGCAATTATTTCGGAAATAAGAAAAGCTACAACCTTCAAATATTTTTCGTTTTATTCTACATAAAATTGGGCACATTTTCATATATAAAATTCTATGAAATGCCTAATATGAAACGGAGAAAATATTCCGAGAATGGGACGTACGCATTTCGGAGATTTGTAGCGGAAAATCCGCGCGCGGAGGGAAGGAAAGATTTTTATTTTTAAATTCACCATAAATCTAAATATTTTGCTAGAGACTTCGAATTTGTTTCAAGATGAAGATAAATGACTGAATATTACTAGACTGTAAGAGTTTTAGCTTACAATTGCGTTTTTCGACCATTTCGGTAGAGTCAAAGTTGACCGAACGTGGTTTTTTTTCTATTTATCGTGATTTATATGCAAATATTTCAAAAATGAGAAAAGCTACAACCTTCAATTATTTTTATTTGTATTCTACATGAAATTGCGCACATTTTCATATATAAAACTTTATGTAACGGCTAATTTAAAATGGTGCAAACATTACCACAATCGCACGTATGATTTTTTCGGAAGAGTTACCACGTGGACGTAAAGAAAATGTTATTTTTTTTTTAAATTCACCATAAATCGAAATATTGTGCTAGAGACTTCCAATTTGTTGCAAAATGAAGGTAAATGCTTGAATATTACTAGAATATAAGCGTTTTAGCTTACAATTGCGTTTTTCGACCATTTCGGTAGTCAAAGTTGACCGAAGGTTGAAATTTTGGCAATTATCGTTATTTATATGAAAATATCTCAAAACTGATAAAAGCTACAACCATGGGTTGTTTTTAGTTGTATTGTGCATGAAATTGCGCACATTTCCATATATAAAACTTTATATAACGGCTAATTTTAAAATGGTGCAAACATTACCACAATCGCATGTATGATTTTTTTCGGAAGAGTTACCGCGCGGACGTAAGGAAAAAGTTTTTTCATAAATTCACCATAAATCGAAATATTGTGCTAGAGACATCCAATTAGTTGCAAAATTAAGGTAAATGATTGAATATTACCAAAATATAAGAGTTTTAGCTTAGAATTGCGTTTTCGACCATTTCGGTAGAGTCAAAGTTGACCGAAGGTTGAAATTTTGGCAATTATCGTTATTTATATGAAAATATCTCAAAACTGATAAAAGCTACAATCATGAGTATTTTATTGTTGTATTCTACATAAAAATGCGCACATTTTCATATATAATACTTCATGTAACGGCTAATTTACAATGGTACAAAAATTATGTCAAAGTGACGAAATAATTTCCGAGATGTGTCACAGATACTTTTTAGTGCGGCAAGAAAGAAATTCGTGCTTGCACGCCTGCGTAACGATTGTAAACAAAACAACACCTTGATCCGTGAACTCCCAGCATCCCCCAAGGCACGTGATTCAAAAGTTTTAGGCTGGTAGGCCTATAAATATTTTTCCGCGAATTTTAAAAAAAACTTTTGTAAGTCGACGTAAAATACGTCCAGTCGGCACACGGGAGACAAAAAATGTCGACATAAAATACGTCCAGTCGGCGTAAGAGGGTTAAGCTACTAATTCATGAGCATTCCCCCATAATTGTATGTCTACAGGAGAGCAAGCTTGATGCTAATACTCCTTGTCCTCGAGAGTATATTAGCTATAGAACACCATATAATCAACAAGCAGGGAGCCATGGCGGAAGTCTCATTTACGTTCGTCGAGATGTTCCCCAAATATCTTTGTCTATTCGTACACCTCTGCAGGCAGTGGTTGTACAGATTGATATAGGGAGAAAATATACAATATGCTCTCTCTACCTACCTCCAAATGATAATATTTTGTATGATAATTTAGTAGAGGTGATTCAACAACTCCCCCAACCTTTTCTCTTACTGGGAGATTTGAATGGTAGACATCCTTTATGGGGCGATGTTTTAGCAAACACAAGGGGCAATATTATATCATCAATTGTGGAAAATGAGGATGTCGGACTCCTTAATACAGGAGAGCCCATATACTTTCATGTCCAGACAGGTACCTTGTCATGCATTGACCTATCAATTGCAAGCTCTAATTGCCTTCTCGATTTCGATTGGAGGACATTAGATGATTGGCATACTAGTGATCATGCACCAATCATTATAAACACCAACAATGGTCCACCTTTACAGAGATCGCCACAATGGAATCTTGACAAGGCAGACTGGGGTAGATTTCGTGAGCTAAGTGAAATTGAAGGGAATGCAGAACAGTTTGAAAATATTGATGATGCCATAGACATGCTGAATGGAACCCTTCATACAGCAGGAGTCAATTCAGTTCCCAAAACAACAGGGTTATTCAAACACAGATGGCTCCAAATCTGATGCTGGCGTTGGATTTGGAGTATATAGTAGTTCTTTTAATTGTAGAGGTGCACTTCCTCTAGTATCTTCCATATTTACTGCAGAACTATATGGCATATTAACCACTATTGAGAAAATAGCATTAAAAGATGAAGGCAATTTTACCATTTTTAGTGACCCAAAAAGTGTCCTTCAAGCTTTAGAAGTTTTTAATTCTAGTAATCCTTTGGTTTTAAAGATTTTAGAGTGGCTTTTCATTACTGGTCTGAAAGGCATAACAGTTCGATTTTGTTGGGTTCCGGCACACGTAGGTGTGTGTGGAAACGAGGAGGCAGATTCACTGGCAAATAATGCTGCAGCTGAGTTGCTACCAAGAAGGTATCCCATTCCATGTAATGATTTTTTTTACCTACAATTAAGAATTTTATTTATGATAATTGGCAAAAGCATTGGGATAGCTTAGCTGATAATAAGATGAGAGAAATAACAAATGTTATATCCCCTTGGAAATATAACATGATGCCCCGAAAGTGGGAGACTACTCTTTGTCGTCTCCGAATTGGTCACACTCGGATGACACATGAGTTTCTGCTAGCTGGCCAACACCAACCATATTGTGAAGACTGTTTGATACCCTTGACCGTGAGGCATTTCTTGACTGAATGCCCCACTTATAGCACGGAAAGAAATAGATATCTCTTTGAGGCTCGAGGTGATGATGGCAGGTTCGTCCTTGCCAAGATTCTTGGACATGATGTGTCATACAATGCAAGTGGCATTTTTAGATTTATTTCAGATGCAGGTCTTCTGAAAGCTATGTAACTTTTACAATGATATATTTGCTTTTATGGTTTTAATTGAATATACTTTTATTCTTTATAATAAACGATATCGGCGTCAATGACCTTCGATGTCAGGATGCCAGAAAACTTCCAATCATTCATTCATTCATTTATCCCTTTCTTACCATTCTGCATAAAAAATGAAAAAGCCTTTTTCTCTTTCTTATTTGTTAGCAGTGCCAAAACTGCATTTGATTGCCAGACTATTAAAAACTAGAGAGGTTTGCAGGTTCTCCTCTAATACCACTGTATTATGGCTCCATGAATGTGTACCAAGGAAAATTGGTTATTTGTGACTGGTATCCTAGAATAATAAGCTGTGATTAGAGCATCTGTTCAGCAGGCTGCAGACTTTTTTGTGATGTCAAATTCATCTTAGTTCCTGCTGTAGAAAGTTATTGTTCAGCTTTGCCCCAGGTCTAGGGGCTGGATCCCTCCACTTCGATGGAGCTTTCCATGCTAATGAGAAGCTCTGAATGGTCTTACAGTTGTCAGAAATTCTTCGTACACTTATCAGGGCACTCTGTGATTCTCTGTTGCTTGCATGGGACAGCAACCTCACCCTGCAAACTGTTTTGTTTTCTGGGAGTTTACATGGACTTACCTGTCTTGTTTAGCACTCAGAAGGATGGGTTCACTATAATTTTTTTTGCCCCAAGATCTGAAGTGAAAACTCAAAACGCATCTGATCCACATGAGAGATTTGAACTTCTTGATCCCCTCCCCATGATACCTTGTTGGTGGCAACCTGGATGAGGTGCTTCATTGCCTAGTTCATGCCCTGAGATACTATGCTTGAAAAGACCCACTCCCAGAGGCTAGTGTAGAAGAATTGTTTTACAAGGAAGCATGAGAAGGTATCTATGAACACCCTTTCTTTCCAACTTCATAAGGTGACCAAGCAGGGCTGTATCTTCTCCTTTGGGCATGTCCCTCGCTTATAGGAACTACTTTTCATTGTTTCAGGCGACAAGGCCAGGTGTCTAGCTTAGACTACCTCTACCTCATTCTACATGATGGATGTCACCCACTAGTCCTTGGAAAACACCTCCTTGTGGCATTTGGTGGCTGCATTCAGGGATCAGTTGGAAAGAAAAGTATCTCAGCTGAGTAGTTAAGCCTTTTGTAATTCTGGAGTTGTAAATGTTGAGACTGCACTCTACTGCCTCTTTCTATCTTTCGTAGGGCAACATCTGAGTGTTAGTACCTGCTGAAGTTGGACAAATACAGGTGAGCAAACTGTCGGCATGCAATATTTGGTACTAAGATGCATCTCTGTGTGTGCTCCCCTTTTTTTCTTAAGAAATAAGCTTATTATTGACCCATTGCTTTATAATTGTCCTAATTAAGTTGCTTTCCAACAAGACCTTCTGTCATGGATCTTCAAATTCTTCTTACTTGAGTAGTCTACTGTAACAGGATTGTCTTGGTCAGGGCCCTACAGCTGTAGCCAGCCATTTCATCAGGTCATGACATCCCTGTTTGCATGCAGAGATGATTTCTAATTTAAGGAGTAAACCTCCTAGTATAAAAAAGGTAATGGTTTGTATTTCTGTAGGAAAAAATAAAATTAAGCAAAAATGGTTCCTAGGCATACAAAAGAAAGCCTTTTATAAATTAAAACCTACATCTTCTGCCCCTGCCCCTAAAGCTTGTATGGAAAATACTCCTTTTTAAAATGCTCTGATTTGTTTACCTTTGGAAAATACAAATTATGTTTAAAATGTTAGTTTTCCAAGCTATATAAGCTATTTTTTTTTATCAAAGTTTCTACCTTGACCATCCAGCTACATCCTTAAGGCTAGAGGAAAGAAGTGCTTAAAGTGGTATGCGAGTGTGGGGATTCCAGCTCACACTGAAGGATACTCCTATATAAAAGGCTCTGGTGCATATAGTTAGAAAAAATATAAGTTTGAAAATGTTATATTTTTATTGGTAATTTATAGAACTGTACATATTCTGCCCCCCAGATGCTGAAGCCTTGCCGAGGATGGGGGGCTTAGGGTTCAGCAGCTGGGCCCTGATGCCTGGTGGGAACTGCTTTCTCGCTGGACCTTGGTGCCCAGCTGTTGATCCAACTAAATGAGTCAGCTCTTTTCCTTTTACTAAAACTTATCATCCTTCTGCTTCCTCCCCCTATAAGATACAGATTTTATGTTGATGACTTTTGGATTGGTTTTGGACATGATTTGGACTTACTCATTGGATTTGGTGGAGGGTGAGGATGGTTGGCATGCCACCTCACCCGTAGAACTCGAGTACCTAACGTGGTCGAGCGAGGGGAAAGTTTATGTGTCAAACCCTGCTCTTAGTGCTGGGTCTGATCTCGACGGACATCATGACGCCTTAAGCACTGAGGGTGGGGTGTATATCTGGGTGGTAACCATAGGGCAGCCCTGTATGGGATAACACTGTCCTCTAAATGTGGCTCCATGGTGGGTGGGGGGCTACCTGGACGAATAATTAATTCTACGTCTTATGGAGACATTAAAACCTTCTGTTGACGACTTGGGCAAGGATAAGGACAAGGAAAATTCTGGTAATTCCTCCATTGTGACTTTGGAGCCTTTTTCAAAGGACCTCCTTGTTACAAACATTTTATATGTGAAACCAGTCCCTTTAGACTGGAATTATGAAACAGTATTTAATGAATTTAGTAAATTTGGTAAAGTAAAAGAAGTAAGGAATAGACTTGGCAAAAATTATGGTTTTTTTTGAATTCTGGGTATTTTTCAATAACGAATCGGAGCCTACAGAGAGTTCAGATTAGATTCATGAGTGTTGGACTTATAGAAGCACAAGAGGTCCCTAGGTATCTTGAGATTTATAGACCACCTAATGGAAACTAAAGATACTAGTAAAATAACTAAAACCTCCAGATCACCAGACCCAGCTTAAGTGGTTAATTATTACACATGGTGAGAGAGGCAACCTCTTCAAAGTGAAGAGGTTGGTAAGCCAGAAGATCGGCAATGTTGGGAGTCCAGAATTAACTCGCTTTGGGCGTAATAGTTTTTTAGTTCATACCAAGACAGATATTCAATCGATAATGCTCCTAAATTTGAAGCTTGATCCTGAGGGTATGATAAAAGAGGTAAAACCTCACTATAATTTTAGTTATGCGAAGGGTGTTATATTTAATTAAGATCTACATGAAATGGATGAGGAGGAAATTTGGAAATGTGTCCGGATGTGGTTTGGAAGGTTTTTTAAAGTGCCCCGCTCATCGATGCTTATTTTAACATTTAAAAGTTCTTCTCTGCCATCTGAAATTATTTCTTGATAGTGAAATCATGAAGTTCGTCCTTATAGACTGAGAGTGCTCCAGTGCTTTAAATGTTTTGGTTTTGGACACTCCTCTAACGTTTTGCACCAGAAATAAACTCTGTGAATCGTGTGCCAGCCTGAGCACGAGGAATGTTCTGGACCAGTAATATATCTTTAGAACTTTTCCTCTTAGATCATGCTGGGAATCCAAGAAGGCTTAGCCTTTCTGACCTCCAAGACCTGATCAATCAGCTTCCTGCCCCTTTTATTTTGATGGGTGATTTTAATGCAAAGCATACTTTATGGGGTGGAAATGTATGCGATAGATGGGGTAATCTTGTTGAAGAATTAATCGACAACAATGATGTAATACTAATGAATGATGGTTCTCCAACTAGGTATGATGGTATTCCACAACTCTACATCAGCCATTGATTTGTCAATCTGTTCCTCATCCATTCGATTGGACTACCTTTGGTCAGTAAATGAACACCTACATGGCAGTGACCATTGGCCAATATGTTAAATATGTCCATAATCTTCCTTCTCAGTGTCCACCAAATGGAAGATAGACGAGGCAGACTGGGCAGCTTATGAAAAGTGTTCACACACTGATAAAGAGTATGATGAATTTACATCTCCAGTGCATGCCTATCAACATCTTTGAAAATATTATTGATGATAATGCTAGCAAGTTTATACCTAAAACATGCGGTTTACTCATCGCCCTGTAGTTCCTTGGTGGAGTAAAGAATGTGCCAACGCAAGAAAAGTGACCCGAACTTGCTTCAGAAGATACTTGAGAACAAACTATGTAGCAGATAGAATAGCGTACCTCAGAGCCTGTGCCAAACAAAAAAGAACTTTTAAAAAAGCAAAGAGAGCATCTTGGAAGAAATATATATCTAATATTAATACCAAAACTCCTTCAAAGGAAATATGGGACAAGATTAGAAAACTTCAAGGCAAATTCGTCCCTAAGCCTCTACCAATATTAAGGAAAATAATAGATATATATCTGACCCCAAAGATGTAGCAGAGGTTCTTGCAAAGCACTTTGCCCATGTATCAAGTGCTGACAACTATTCCCCAGCATTTCAACAAATTAGAGCATCAACATCTGTTGTTCCTCCTGCTTCTTCAAATACTGAAGCTTTTAACCTGCCTTTAGTATGGAGGAGATGCAAAATGCTATCTCTAGCTCTTCTTTAACTGCCCCAGGTGAGGATGGCATCCGGTATGAAATGATATCACATCTTCCAGTGGATACCAAGGAATTTTTATTAGAAACCTTTAATGGACTATGGGCTTCCCATACATCTCCTGATTCCTGGCATACATCAATTGTAATTCCAGGCCACAAGTTCTGGTAAAGACCCAGAACTGCCATCTAGTTATAGGCCCATATCCTTGACCAGTTGCATATGCAAATTATTTGAGAGAATGATCAATAACAGACTTTGTGTGGTATCTAGAATCAAAAAATCTTTTATCTAACAGGCAGTTTGGTTTTAGGAAGAACCGAAGTAACTCTAGACCCTTTGCTGATGTTATCAAGGGAAATTTCAAATGCCTTTTCTAACCAAAACCAGGTGGTGGGTGTCTTTTTTGACCTCGAAAAAGCATATGACACGACCTGGAGGGTGGTATTTTAAAGCAATTGGCCTCGTGGGGAATAGGAGGACATATGTTCTCTTTTATTGAAGAATTTTTATCAAACCGCTCAATTAAAGTGAGATAGGGTCAGAACTATCTTCATCCTACATGCAAGAAGAAGGTGTCCCCAAGGCAGCGTATTGAGTGTGACCTTATTTGCTGTTGCTATTAATAGTCTCATGAGTCACATACCTCCTGGCATACAAGGATCACTATTTGTCGATGACTTTGCAATTTACTGTAGTGGATCATCTGCACTACAAGCATGCCAAAATCTTCAAATTGCAATAAATGCTGCATCCGCAGGCAAATTCTCGTGGATTCATGTTTTCACCTCAGAAGACCAAAGCCATTCGCTTTACTCGTACTCGTAAAAGGGAAGAGATCCCCACCCTTTTCTTAAATGATTGTATTTTTGCCTTATGAGGATAATATCAAGTTTCTTGGAGTCATTTTCGACAAGAAAATGACATTTGGTCCCCATATAAATGACCTATCTATCAGGGTTAAGAAGTCACTGAACATTCTGAAAGTTGTATCGCATTTTGATTGGGGTGCTGATAGAACAACTTTGCTTAGAATTTATACATCTTTGTGTCTGAGCAAGTTAGACTATGCATGCCAAATATATGGGTCAGCTGCAAAGACTTTACTTGGAAAACTTGATAGTTGTTCACCAATGCTGGGGCTTCCGGGAGACATCCGAATGCACAGGTGCTTACAGAACATCTCCCATTGACAGTCTCTATGTGGATTCTGGCATACCTCCCCTTTCCATTCGCAGAGAGGAGTTGAGTTTGAGGTATTTAGCTAGGTCCCTTGCGGTGAGAAACAATCCTAACTATAAATATGTTGGGCGCCTTTATATCGGGCTCCTAACAGATCCAGAGTGCCCAAGCCTTTGGAAGTACAGCTGAAAAATGATGCTAGAGAAGTAGGCTTGTTAACAGCACAGATAGCAGAGGTGGGATATCCCAAGTCTCCCCCTTGGTGTAATCCACCTGTTAAAGTATGTTTTACGGCAGGAGGGAAAAATACCTTACCTAGTAGGGTAATGAAAGTGAGTTTTTAAATCATGCTGCTCAACATCATGGAAACATGTTTTTACAGATGGCTCCAAATCGGCTGCAGGAGTTGGAAGTGCAGCTGTGGTGGGGGATATTGTTATTGGAAGGAACTCCCATCCTCTTGTTCAATATTTACTGCTGGAGCTGTACGCAATATTCTCGCAGTCCAACATATTTTTTAAAAATGGCACCAAAATAGTTTTTATACAATTTTTAACGGATTCCAATAGTGTTTTACTCTCATTAAAACAAATTATGCCAGGCCATCATCTAGTACAAGAGGTGCAGGACTGGTTAGTACTTCTGCAATCTAGGAAGAGTATCAGTGTTCACTTCTGTTGGTCCCTGCCCATGTTGGGGTGGATGGAAATGAACAAGTAGATAAGGCAGCAAAGGAAAGCTTCAGGGCTAAGTATCCATCCCCCTTTAGTATTCCTTACAAAGATCTTAAAAGTGAGATTCATCTTTACTGTAAAAATAAGTGGCAGGCTCGATGGTCTGAACTGACCACCAATACAAAATTGAAACACATCCACCACCCATGGTGGATAAATGGTCATCTTGTAATGCTACAAGTAGGAGGGATACCATTATTTTAACTAGGCTGCGTATTGGCCATACAAATGCAACGCACAATTATTTAATGAAGAGTGGGAAGGGAGACAGGCCCCTCACTGTAATACCTGTCAAGTGACAATGGATGTTAGCATATTTTAGTTGATTGTCCTGTTTTTAATCTTCAGAGGAGGACACATTTACTCCAGGACAAACCTTTGAGAGATATACTGGGGGAAAACTGTAATACCCTGAACTTGAGAAATTTATACAAAGTATTGGGTTATATTATGAGCTATAATTGATTTTATTAATTTATTTATTTATTTTACCCTTTTAATCCTTATTTATTTCACATCTAGATTTTATTTTTTTGTATGAAAGTGTTGCGATTGATATTAAAGGTTAATGGTACTAAATGGTGTGAGTATACAGATATTATGATTGAATGAATTTTGTTATATAGCGCTGAATGGCCTTTGATGCCCCAGTGCTTGGCTTAATGCCTAAATCCTATATTCAATTCACCAGTAATTTGCGTAACTGTAAGGGTGAACATCGAGCCCGTGATAAGAAATGTAGTGCATTCAAGAAAGAACAAGATGCATTACTAAAATCTCTTGACGAACACATCAGTGTGGGACAGGCCAAGAAGCTGTTGGGCAGGAAAACTTATTCGGATGCCTTGAAGGCACAACAATTGAATACTGCTTCTTCTGGTGCCCCTTCTGGTGTCTCCCTGGTGCCCCGCTGGTGGGGTTTTCCACCACCCCCTCTAGTGGGGTTTTCCACACCCCCTCTAGTGGGGGCCTCCCATGCCCCCCCTGGTGGGGCTTCTCATGGCCCCCTTATGGGGTTTCCCATGTTGCAGAGACTCTGGTCAAGCCAGGGGACCCTGTTGTTTCAAGGGTTCAAGCCAGGTCTCAATTTTGTTTTTTGACGACTTTTCTCTGTCAGGGACATTGCCTGACATTTGACCCCTCACCTGATCCTGTCATTACAGTGCACCGTGGAGAGAGACGGTGAGGAGATAGAGGCCCTCTTTATTCGTCAGAAGAGGGCCCTTTCTCCCTCTTCGCCTCATTCACGGTCACTCAGCAATCATAGAAAAAACAAAAGTAAAACAAAGGGCAAGTGAAAGCCCATCTTCTAAAAGATCTGTAACACCTAGATCTAGGTCAAATAGTACTGGTAAAACTGATAAGATCTCTCTCACCAGGACACAGATTCCTAAATTAGTAGGGAATTTTAAGATCCCTTCCTCTAAATAATGGCTCTCATGCAGTGGAACATCCGTGGCTTTATACCAAATAGAGAGCAAGTTCGGGTTCTGTTCAGGGATCATGATCTATCTGCAATGTGCTTTCAGGAGACAAAGTTGGGAGAGAACACTCCCAACTTGGGTTTTAATTATTCATTCCTTAGGTCTCCACCCCTGATAGGTGTACGTGCTCAGGGAGGCACAGGCATCATAGTCCGCAAGTCTGTTAATCATATGGGTTTGTTTCAATTGAACTGTGTTGCAGGCTTGTGCAGTTCAAATTTTCAATTATAAATGGATCACTATTTGTTCTTTATACTTAGATCCATCATTAGAAAGTAGATTGCAGGATGCGCATTGTAATCCTCGTCAGCTAGAATTAAACGATCTACAGACATTGATAGACCAGCTTCCTAAACCCTTCATTTTGATGGGGGATTTTAATGCCAAGCACACCCTCTGGGGAGAGCCAAACTGCAACCGGTGGGGTTTAATAATAAAACAGCTGCTTGACTTAAATGACATCACTTTAATGAATGATGGTTCCCCTACAAGACATGATGTTTTTCATAATACTGACTCAGCCATTGACCTCACTATCTGCTCTTCGTCTTTGAGGTTAGATTACCAGTGGGTAGTAGACCAGAATGATCATGGGAGTGATTATTGGCCCATTCACTTAAAGTTTATGAAAAATATTCCATCTCCATGTTTACCAAAATGGAAGGTAGGGGAGGCTGACTGGGGATTATTCAAAAAATCTACTGAAGTTGATCAAGAGATAAAAGATTTTCAGAGCCCAACATCTGCTTATGAGTATTTAATCAGTATATTGCTATGTGGTGCCATGCTGTCTATTCCTCGAACTTCTGGTAAGCCTCGTCATCCTCTAGTACCTTGGTGGTGTGATGCATGCGCCTTGAGCTGAAAGATAACAAGAACTTGCTACAAGAGATATCGTAGATATCTTTGCTTGGTAAATAAAATTATCTATAAAAGAGCTCTTGCTAAGCAAAAGAAAACATTTAAGCAGGCAAAGAGGGAATCGTTTATCAGATATATAAGTGAATTAAAATATGCCATTCCCCTATGTTGTTTGTCTGGAACAGAATCCGAAAGCTGCAAGGGAAATTTTCTCCACCTCCCTTGCCTATATTGAAAATTGATGGCTTCCTCATATCTTGATCTGGAGAAGTTGCAGAAACCTTTGGGTAGGCATTTCTCTAATATATCTAGTGCCCTACATTACTCTCTACTTCAGGAATATTAGGGACGGTACCACGGTTGTTCCTGCAGTTAGTTTAAATTCAGTCGTATAATCTTCCTTTCACCATGAAAGAATTGGATCATGCAATCTCGTTGTCTTCCCCAACATCTCCTGGGGAATTTGATATACTGTACTCAATGATTTTTAATCTGCCTAGAAGTACAGAAGGATTCTTTTAGACATTTTAAACAGTTTTTTGGCTTTCAGGAACTTCACCAGAGTCTTGGAAGATATCGATTATTGTTCCTGTTTTAAAACCTTTTAAGATTCCTTCCTTCCTAAGAATTATAGGCCAATTGCTCTAACTAGTTTGTGTTAGCAAGATTTATGAGAGGATGGTCAATGCTCGACTTGTGTGGTATTTGATTCAAAGAATCTTTTATCTAATCGGCAGTTTGGCTTTAGGAAAAATAGAAGTACTTCTGACCCTTTGATGTTCCTTACTCGGGAGATTCAGAATGCTTTTGCTGTGCAAAACCAGACTGTTGCAGTGTTCTTTGACCTAGAAAAAGCCTACGACACTACCTGGCGAGGGGGTATCCTTTTGCAACTTGTAGAGTGGGGTGTTGTGGGTAATTTGTTCTATTGTCTAAAAGATTTTTTGTCAGAACGTTACCTGAAAGTAAGAGTGGGCTCTTACATTTCTTCTGCTTACCCTCAAGAAGAAGGTTACCTCAGGAAGCGTCCTTAGTCCAACACTCTTTAATGTAGCTGTCAACGGCCTACTAGAACAAGTTCCTGTCGGGGTGCATGGTCTGGCCTTTGCTGATGATTATGCAATAATCTGTAGCAAGTCTACAGCTGTCGAAGCTTGTCGAAAGATCCAGACTGCTATTAATGCTTCAACATTATGGGCCAGTGCTAAAGGTTTCAAATTTTCACCAGAAAAAACCAAAGCTTTACGATTTTGCCATTAAGAGTGGAAGAGATACCTACGCTGTTTTTAAATATTCCATTTTACCTTATAAGATAGCATTAAGTATCTAGGTGTTACATTTTGATAAGAAATTAACTTACACTCAACATGTTAATGAAGTTGTATGTAACGTGAAGCTTCGTCTTAATATTCTTAAAGTTGTGTCTAATTTTAATTGGGGAGCAGACCGAATCACCCTTTTGAGGATGTACCAGATTTTATGCCTAAGCAAAATTGATCATGGTTGTCCAATTTATGGTTGTGCATGCAAGACAACACTGCAGAAATTAGATGTTGTCCATAATATGGCTTTACGTATTTGTACGGGAGCCTATAGAACTTCTCCAGTAGAAAGCCTATATGTTGAGTCAGGTTTTCCCCCACTATTTATCCGTAGGGAGGAATTAGGCTTGAGAGTCGTATCAAGAGTACTTACATCAAAGCTAAACCCTAATTATAAGTATGTTAGAGAACCAACTGATAGAGCCCCAAATAGACCTAGACTGCCAAAGCCGCTTGAAGTTCGACTAGCAAGCTCTGCCAGGGAGGTGGGATTACTACCCCCTGCAGTAGCTGAAATTTCGCCCTCAAAATTTCCTCCTTGGAATAGGCCACACTTAGAAATCTGCCCAATTAGGGACAGCAGGAGCATCAGGTCTGGTGATCAGTTGAGGGCAAGTTTTTTGGACCATGCTTTTGAACATGGTGATTCTCATCATATATACTGATGGTTCGAAGGGTTCTGATGGTGTTGGTTGCTCTGTAGTGACTAGTGATAATATTATTAAAAGGAAGCTTCCATCTAATTCCTCTGTTTTTACAGCTGAACTGCTGGCAGTTTTGACTGCTCTTAAATATATTTTTTATAGTTCTTGTACTAACAAGGTTTTTACCATTTTTACAGGCTCTTTAAGTGTTTTATCTTCTCTTAAAAGCCTAGTCTCTTGCAACCTTTAGAGTGCAAGAGGTACAAGATTGGTTTTATCTTTTAATTAATAGAAGAGGATTTTCTGTTAGGTTTTGTTGGGCTCCGTCCCATGTTGGAATTGTTGGGAATGAGCGAGCCGACGCTGCTGCTAAGGCTGCAACTAGGCTTAGGCACATTTCCAACGTGGGCGTCCCTGTTTGCGATTTTAAAAGTACCATTCGATTTTATTGTAGAGACCAGTGGCAGGCCCACTGGTCTACTTTAGATAATAATCTCAAATTAAAGTCTATTAGGCCTTCTGTTCATCCTTGGCCTCATAGCCGGATGGATAGAAGGTCTGAGATAGTTTTAGCTAGATTACGTATTGGCCACACTAAATATACTCACGGGTATCTAATGACGAGTGGAGCGGATAGGCAGGTTCCTCGCTGTTCCACCTGTCATGTGGATTTGACTGTGGTGCATATTTTGGTGGAGTGCCCACATTTTGAAAACAAACGTAGAGCTTGTTTGCTGGCAAATAAGACTCTTGCCGATATTTTAGGTGAAGGTGCTCGGGGAGAGCAAATTATGACATTTTTAAAAAATATTGGTCTTTTTTATGAATTTTAATTTTCTCTTAATTGTTTTAGGTTTCTTGTTTGGTTTTTATGAATGAATGATTTGTATGTTTGATCGGTTCTGTGTATGTTTGTTTGTGCGACATTGACTTTTTTATTCTTAAGATATATATGCGCTGAATGGCCCCCCGGCTCCGGCGCTTGGCTAATGAGCCAAAAATCTTATAATCTAAACTAATCTGTACATATTCTGCTTGTATGTTGACTTTATTTATATACGTACTTACGTAGGGTCAATCCAAGCTACTTAAGTCGAAAGTTAGGACAACAGCCTTTGATCAGTCTCCTGATGTACAGGTCAATTAAATACCTTAGAATGTCAACATTATGTTGGGTTAATGTCAGATCATTAATAGAGGTGTGTTAACCCTCTTACGCCGACTGGATGTATTTTACGTTGACATTTTTTGTCTCCCGTGTGCCGACTGGACGTATTTTACGTCGACTTACAAAAGTTTTTTTTTAAAATTCACGGAAAAATACTTATAGGCCTACCAGCCTAAAACTTTTGGATCACGCGCCTTGGGGGATGCTGGGAGTTCACGGATCAAGGTGTTGTTTTGTTTACAATCGTTATGCAGGCGCGCAAGCGCCAATTTCTTTCTTGCTGCACTAAAAAGTATCTGTGACACATCTCGGAAATTATTTTGTCACTTTGACATAATTTTTGTACCATTGTAAATTAGCCGTTACATGAAGTATTATATATGAAAATGTGCGCATTTTTATGTAGAATACAACAATAAAATACTCATGATTGTAGCTTTTATCAGTTTTGAGATATTTTCATATAAATAACGATAATTGCCAAAATTTCAACCTTCGGTCAACTTTGACTCTACCGAAATGGTCGAAAAACGCAATTGTAAGCTAAAACGCTTATATTCTAGTAATATTCAAGCATTTACCTTAATTTTGCAACTAATTGGAAGTCTCTAGCACAATATTTCGATTTATGGTGAATTTAGGAAAAAACTTTTTTCTTACGTCCGCGCGGTAACTCTTCCGAAAAAAATCATACGTGCGATTGTGGTAATGTTTGCACCATTTTTAAATTAGCCGTTATATAAAGCTTTATAAATGGAAATGTGCGCAATTTTATGCACATTACAACTAAAAACAACCCATGGTTGTAGCTTTTATCAGTTTTGAGATATTTTCATATAAATAACGATAATTGCCAAAATTTCAACCTTCGGTCAACTTTGACTCTACCAGAAATGGTCGAAAAACGCAATTGTAAGCTAAAACGCTTATATTCTAGTAATATTCAAGCATTTACCTTCATTTTGCAACAAATTGGAAGTCTCTAGCACAATATTTCGATTTATGGTGAATTTATGAAAAAAATAACATTTTCTTTACGTCCGCGCAAAGCGGTAACTCTTCCGAAAAAATCATACGTGCGATTGTGGTAATGTTTGCACCATTTTGAATTAGCCGTTACATAAAGTTTTTATATATGAAAATGTGCGCAATTTCATGTAGAATAAACAACAATAAATAATTGAAGGTTGTAGCTTTCTCATTTTTGAAATATTTGCATATAAATCACGATAAATAGAAAAAAAACCACGTTCGTCACTTTGACTCTACCGAAATGGTCGAAAAGAAAAACGCAATTGTAAGCTAAAAATCTTACAGTCTAGTAATATTCAGTCATTTATCTTCATCTTGAAACAAATTCGAAGTCTCTAGCAAAATATTTAGATTTATGGTGAATTAAAAAAAAAATCTTTCCTTCCCTCCGCGCGCGGATTCTCCGCCACAAATCTCCGAAATACGTACGTCCCATTCTCGGAATATTTGCTCCGTTTCATATTAGGCCATTTCATAGAGTTTTATATGTGAAAATGTGCGCAATTTTATGTAGAATAAAACGAAAAATATTTGAAGGTTGTAGCTTTTTTCTTATTTCCGAAATAATTGCATATAAAAAAATACATATATAAAAAAATTGACATTCCTGATCAACTTTAACTCGTCAGATATGGTCGAAAACTGCAATTGTAAGTTAATACTCTTACGTATAGTAATATTCAATCATTTGTCTTCATTTTGAAAGAAATTAGAAGTCTCTAGGACAATATTTAGATTTATGGTGAATTTATTTTGAAAAAAATATGTTTACGTCCGCGCGTTACCAATTCATGCATTATTTTGTGATTATATTTTTCTCTGTGTTGCTTTTAATCGTTTTACAATGTGTTATATACCAAACTGATCGCGATTTTAGTGTACATTACAACGAAAAAAAAGTAACTTGTTACCTTTAACCATATTGCGCACAGCACGATTTGAATACATTATATTGAAATTTTGTTTTTGCGCTATCATTCCCTAAGCCTATCCAGGATGACATCCTGTCTGATCTCTTAGGTCCGAAGATTGAACAAGAATACTGCCTTATTAAGGTATTTGAAGGTGATCTTTCCCTCCTTCGTCCCAGTTGCTCCATCTTCACTAGTCTCGACATTCTTAATGAGGTGCCAGTCAGGTGACTCTGCTCGTCTCCCCAATTTGGTACTTTCTTCTTCCTCTACGAAAGCATTTAAAGAAATGGAGGACTAGCTGTATGCCAAGAGAGACCAGGTGAAAGCTTCCGTCGTCTTTCCTCCTCCTAAATGGATGGGCATCAGGTACCAGTTGTAACCTGCAATTGGGGAAGTTCCATCGTTAGGAGTCAGCTTCCTCCCAAGGGGACTTCTCTGGTTTGATGGACTTATCTCATCACTTGACTTTTTCTTCAGCCAAGATTATGTTCTCGACCACTTAAATCGAGGACATCTTCAAAGTTTTTTAAGTCCTCAGTTTCCTTGATTGGTTAGTGGGCACTTTAGCCAAAAAGATCGAGGATCATCAGGACCTGGATGGGGATTCTATTTCAGACCGGTTTGGGGCTTTGTCCTTCGCGGACAAAGTCATAAGAGATGGCTCGCATGAACTTTCTGCCCTCATTACCCTATGGGTACTCAAGAAATGAGAACTATGGTGCTTTGGTGTCTCTCCGCTGGACAAGAATCACCTTTTTCCTCTAGATACAACAAAAGAGATTGACACAGATCTTCAGAAAAAGATGACACAAGGCTTGCTTACTTAGTCATTAAGACGCCCCAAGGAATCGTCTTCACTTCAGGAAGAACCTTTTTCCTAATCCAGCAACATCACTTTCGTGGAGGAAGGACCAGAACATCTTTCAGGTCCCACCCATTGGTCCGTTTTGTGTCTAGAAACCCTAGAAAGACCTTCATCAAACCAGCTCAGAAGTGAACCAGTGGTCCTTTTGTATTATTCTTTTTCTGGAGATCCTACTCAGAGGGCTCCGAGAAACATTTGACCTTTTGGATGTAGTCTTCTGCTTCATTCAGGTAAGAGCCAAAGAGGAGGTTCAGGACACCGAAACGGAGGGATTTTATAATCATCTTTTCGTAGTTTCCAAGAAATCAGGGGGTTGGAGACCAGTCCTCGACGTGAGCACTCTTAATAGTTTCGTATTGAATACAAAATTCAAGGAGACAAGTCAGTTGGTCCTTGCTTCCATTTAACATCCAGAAAATACCAGGGGTCTGTCTTTCAAGGAAAAGTATACCAGTTTTGGGTCCTTTGCTTCAACCTTTTGACAGTCCCTCTGATGTTCTTTCAAGTTCTTATTGCGCTTTTGAAATGGCTCCATTTAGTAGGGATCAATGTGTCTACTTAGAGACTGGCTATTTCAATCCCTGGTGAAGGACAAGTGCATGGATTGACATGCACAAGACTATTCTTCTTAACTAGGAGCTGGGCCTTCTACTTTCAGAGGTACCAGTTGACCGCCTTCACAAGAAATCCTCTATCTAGGGATGACTGAACGCGCAAGCTTTTTTGGGCTTTTCTGTCACACAAGGGGATTTCTATTTTCCCTTAAACAGTCCAAAAATTCTTTGCTCTTTTGTCTTGCATGGCTCAGCAATGGATGAGCCTAATGGGGACCTTGGCCTCCATGAAATGAAATAAAATCAGAATTGCAGTGGTGGCTGTCAGAAGGGAAGTTCCCTCATCTGCAGAACCCAAGACCTGAACTTTTATTCCAGTGTATCGGACGTTGGCTGGGAAGCCTTGTTAGAGAATCAAGAAGTCTCTGAGACGTGGACTCCAGATCAACAGGACTTGCACATCAACGACGGCAGTGCATCTTGACCTTCAGAGTTTTGCCTCCCTAGTCTGTAACAAGGCTGCGGTGGTTCATGCAGACAACACCATGGCCTCAGCCTACATTTGGAAGCAAGGTAGGCCTCACTCCTCCTCTCTCTGTCAAGCAGCAAGAGACTTAATGCTGTGACTTTGGTCACTTAGTTCATCCAAGGAAGACTAAATGTGATGGGGGATGAGCCGAGCCATCAAAAGGAAGTCCTTCCAACAGAATGGACTGTAGACCCCCTAAGTTGCCCAGACCTGTTGAAATTATGGGGGCAAACCAATGATGGACTTGTTCACCACCTCCAGGAACCATCGTCTTCCTCTGCATTGCTTGTCAGACCCAGACCCTCTGGTGTGGGCCACGGACGTCATGCTGCAAGATTGGTCAAACCTAGACCTATATGCCTTTCCTCCCTTCTGTATGATCAGAGGTGTCCTGAACAAGTTCCAGATGCAAGCAATACAACCATAACCCTCATAGCTCCCTTTTGGTCTCTGAGAGAGTGGTTTCCAGACCTTCTTCATCTGCTGGTGGACTTCCCACAAATGCTTCGTAAAAACTCTTTTTTTCTCGGACAACCCCACTTCAGAAGACACCACTTAGGGTTGTCCACTCTTGCGGTGACAGGAGCCAGACTGTCTGTAAGCTGGTCTGAGCAAAGGGTTTTTCAAGAGGAACTGCAGAAAATCTTTCAGCCTCATCTATCAGGGTAAATGGTCAGTCTTCCGAAAGTGGTGCCTCAGTCGCAATAGCTTCTTCTACGACCACTGTAACTCAGATTTTAGATTTTCCCTTCTTCTTAAGGAATAGAAATAACCTGTTTCTTTGAGTATTAGAGGCAATACGGCTATGCTTAGCTGTCTTTAAACATAGGGGATTGGATCTCTCTTCAAACCCCTATATCAAAGACCTGTTGGAGTCTTTCGAGACCATGAAATCTTCAAAGGATAATTCTTCAGTATCATGGAATGTGGATGTGGTTCTTAAATGGCTGTCGGGCCCATCATTTGAACCCCTCAAAACTTCTTCCCTTATGAATTTGACTCTTACGAATCTTCCTCTTTGCGTTAGCCACGCCTTAACGCATCAGCAAAATTCAAGCCATTGACAAGAAAGTGGGCTTCTCTCAGGGAGATGCAGTTTGTTCCTTCACCCCAGGCTATTTGGTGAAAAATAAGGTCCCGTCCAAGCCCTGGCCTTGTTCTTTCATTGTTAAGAACTATCGGATATCCTAGGACAAGAAAAAGAAGAGAGGATCCTATGTAGGGTACTGAAACACTACCTATACATAGAACAGAAAAGATCAGGAGTACTTATAATACCCTCTGGTATTCAGTTAAGAACCTTTCTCGCCCTCTGTTGAAGAATGCTTTGCTTTTTCCGAGAGATTTAATTAAAGAAGCACAATTCAGATCCAGGAGGAATTTTTACTGAATTTTAAAGTAAGAGCACATGACATCAGAGCAGTGTCCACTTCCTTTGCTTTCAGACATAACATGCTATTATCCAGTCCATGTAATGGAAGTGCAAGTCAATATTTGCTTCTCATTATTTGAGAGTTAAAAACCGTGTTTAATGATTGCAGTACCTTTGGGGCCTTTATCAGTGGCTGGCATGGTATTAGGTGAAGGATCATAGGAAGCACTTTTTCCTCCTAATATCTTTTTGCCTTGACTTAGGGTTTTCAAGTAGGGGTGTGGGGCAGCTACATAAATTATAAAATCTCCTGAACTCCTCCTAGAATCATCTAAAGGTGAATTAATAGAAGAATGAGGAATAAAATCTTCCTGAGGAGATTTTGGCATGGAAGGGATAGAACAGGAAGGAATGGAGGCATCTGCCACCATTGGAGATGTGAAGCCTTCCCAAGACTGAGCAACAGTTTTCCTCTTTTATCTTACCAAATTCCTCCTTTGCTCTGGAGACACATTTGCTCTGGGTTACTTACATTATCCGTATCTGTTACAAGTGGTATTTGGGTCTGTATCCAAGGCGGCTAAATAAATGAGAGCATAGGTTATTACCAACACCTGGTCACCTTCTCTGAGGCTTAGATTGCTTAGATGATTCATGGGTTTGCATTATCTGGGAATATAGAAAAAACAGATAGCATAGTATACCAGAATCACACAAACAAAAAAGGGAATGAAAAACCAGAATGCCGAGGTGTAAAATGGGCAGGAAGTGCTAAAAACAACTGGCTCTTTGATGAGAAAGACAGCGATCGTCTTGCTTGGAAGGTGGTTAAGAGAGAACTGAAGCATCACAGCATCTGCTTGGGGGAAACCAGTCCAGGCTCTGCCCACCTCTTTCCCCATTGGCTATCTCCCGTGCCACCAAAATCACAATTTTTGGAAGTAAATTGTATTTTTCCTAACTATACAAACCTAAGGTCCTTTACATAAGGAATTACTTACAGTGTAGCTGGAATTACGGCCGTTAAATCTTGAGCAAGGTGGTTAGGCAGTAACTACCGTGTGGCAGGCTAGTCTGCCCGGATGTAAACACTCCACTTTGCCTTTTGGTCCAGGTTCAGATTGAGGGGTGGCATGAGGTGGGCATATATGTAAAGGACCTCAGGTTTGTATAATTAGGAAAAATACAATTTACTTCAAAAAATTGTGATTTGTTCCTACATGATATACAAACCCTTGGTCCTTTACATAAGGAAGACTCACTGATTGTTGGGAGGAATCTGAGTAAGCCTCTAGAACTGACTGGAGTTCTACACACCTAGGCTGCTACTCCTGGTCGTAAGAGCGAGGAGGAGTGCCCTGCCTCTGATAACTTGCTTGGAGCATAAGAGCTGCATGATCAAGAGTCAGACTTCTGGGCCTTTTCGAAATGAGTGAGGAATCGTGACTCATCCGAAAAAGGGCTGTGAAGAATATTTGGCGTCGGAGGCATTAATGCAAAGTTCTGGGAAGGGTTTGCATTATTGTCAGTCTCCTTCCTCCCCTTGCTAAAGGAAGGAGCGGGATTCCTTCTATGATTCTGATAAGAAACATAAAAACGATGCTTGTGTATAAGCTTACTGCATCAATCGTCTGACCAGCCAGTGTGAGTTCGAGTCCTATCCTCAACCCAAAGGACCCCCCAGATGCTGAAGCCTTGCCGAGGATGGGGGGCTTAGGGTTCAGCAGCTGGGCCCTGATGCCTGGTGGGAGCTGCCTTCTCGCTGGGCCTTGGTGCCCAGCTGTTGATTCAACTAAATTAGTCAGCCCTGTTCCTTCTTCTAAAAACATTTCATCTTTCTCCCTTCCTCCCCCAATAAGGTATGGATTCTATGATGATGACTATTTGCTTGGTTTTGGACATGATTTAGTCTAAATCTTGGGATTTGAAGGAGGGTGAGGATGGACGGCATGCCACCTCACCCGTAAAACTCGAGTACCTGACGTGGTCAAGCGAGGGGAAAGTTTAATGTCAAACCCTATCCTCAGTGCCGGGTCTGATCTCGACAGACATCATGACGCCTTAGCACTGGAGATAGGGTGTATATCCAGTAATTACCCCTAGGACGACCCTAATTAAAGGGACGACCCATCCTCTAAGTGTGACTCCATGGTGGGTATGGGGAATATCTGGATGAATTAACTTTTTACGTTATATGGCAACCACCCCTATCTCTGCTGATGACCCTATGCTTTTGTCAAAGGACTTGCCCACGGAACCCGAACTTCAGTCAGTCATGGTCGGTCCCCATGATCAATGTAGTACCCCTGGGCCGAATGACAGAGGAACACAGTTGACGACCCAAAGCAATGCGAGAAGATATACGACCAGGAAATCTCAGCAAAAAGCATCTGGCTCCAGTATTGTCACACTGGAACCATTTGCCATGAAGAGAAATAAGAAGTATGAAATAGCTCCTGGGGTCTTTGTACCCAATTCTTTTAATAAATACCTTAATTTAAAGCTTGAAGGTGACAATATAGATATTTTTCAAGTAAACAGAGAAATAGTGAAATGTTGTGGCAGACAACCCAAAATAACACCTCAAAATGGAAATATGGCTTTTTAGTAGAAAGCATCTCCCCAGAGGAAAGCACCTTAAGTTGATGGGATTGTCAGACCTTGCGGGAGTTACGGTTGAGTGCACTCCCCACTCCAGCCTGAACTCCAGCAAGGGCTTGATTTATGCCCCTCAGTTGATGGCTTTCTCTGAGGAGAAACTTTTAACAGAATTAAAAGACCAGGGTGTAATAAAGGTGGACAGGATGACAAAGAAGGTTGATAATAGCAGAATACCTCAGCCTACCTTAATATTAACTTTTAATACTTTGAGACTTCCAGAATATGTGTCTGCAGCCTGGTATAGGTTTAAGATAAAACAGTACATCCCAAGACCCCGAAGGTGTTTCCATTGCCAGCATTTTGGACACACCCTACAATCGTGTAGATCCAAATTGCAAGAAAATCCTGCAGTCTGTGTCAACTGTGGAGAATGAGCATGGTATGTGCACCAGGGAACCGAAATGTGTTCACTGTGGTGAGGGACATGCATCATCATCTCAGCAGTGTGATGTATATTTACTCGAAAAAGAAATCCAAGCAATCTGAGTAATAGAAAGAACAACATTTAAGGAAGCACGAGAGAGAGCCAAAGCAAAGACTGTAAGACCTGGTCTAAGTTTTGCTTCTGTAGTAGCAAAACTAAGAAACCAAAAGAAAGAGACAAATAACAAAAACAACCAAGTTAAGAGCACAAAAGGAAAATCAAATAAAGAATCATTAAAAGACAGCTAACTGAATCATCCGAGTCAACTGATGATGAGAATGTAAAGACAAGGTTCACTAGAACCAACAAGAAAGACACAAGTATGGAACTGAATAAAATTGAAGTGTCAGTAGAGACACACCCTCCACCATCTGCCTCATTGGAGGCAAGGCCAGTGGTTGCTGGTCTGGTGCCAGCTTCTGTTGGTGCCAATTCCTCTTTGGAGGACAAACCAGCAGATGCTGGTCCCCCGGTGCCAGTCCTCACTGGTACTTCTGCCTCATTAGAGGCAGAGCTGGCTACTGCCAGCAGTACAAAGACTCTTGAGGTGGTCCCTTTAGAGAACACCTCTGCTCTCTCCATCTCGATAGAAATGGAGAGCAAAGAAACTAAGAAACCCTTCAGTGTCAAAGACATTGAAGGAAAAGATGTTGGCTCTACGAAGGCGATAACTCCTCCCAAGAAGCCAACAAAACTTTCCATTAAAATGCCTCCTCCTAGTAGAAAAAAGAAATTCCCAGTCTTGTAAAAAGGAACCACAATGTTGGTCCTAAACATGAATAAATTCACTTTCCATTTATTCAGTGGAACTGTCAGGGACTTGCGAGCGAAGTATGAGGAAGTGAAGCTTTTGATCTATGAGCACTCTTCTGTAGGGGTATGTTTGCAGGAGACTATGCTAGGTGAATATACCCCTTGTCTAGGGAATATGTTCACTATAGAACTAAATTTGATCTAGAAGTGGGAAATCATGGTGGATCCCTCATCTACATCCGTCGAGACACTCCACACTATGAAGTGAAACTAAATACTCCACTTCAAGCTGTGGCTGTAAGAATTAATTTAAGAAGGAAATACACTTTATGTCCCCTTTACATTCCACCCAATAGCCATGTGTCCCAAGAGAACTTAATATACTTAATGCAGCAACTACCAGAGCCATTTCTTCTACTTGGTGACTTCAATAGTAGACATCCATTGTGGGGAGATGTAACATCAAATCAAAAAGGGAATATGATGGCATCTATAATAGAAAATGAAGATATAGGTCTTCTTAATACTGGAGAACCTACCCATTACCACATTCAGACAGGCACTGTCTCCTGCATCGACCTCTCAATATGTAGCTCCAACTGCAGTGTTGACTTAAGTTGGAGAACAAGTGATGACTGGCATACCAGTGACCATTCTCCAATTGTGATCGACACCAATGATGGTCCACCTATCCCGAGATCGCCACGATGGTGCTTAGATAAAGCAAATTGGAGAAAATTCAAAGACTTGAGTGAGTTGGAGGGGGATGCAAAAGATCTCTCAAGTGTAGATGATGCCATTGATCTACTCAATGGAACATTGCATACTGCAGGTCTACACTCAATTCCTCGAACTAAGGGACTATTCAGGAGACGGCCAGTACCGTGGTGGTCAGAAGACCTAAGGCTGTTACACCGAGCTACAAGGTCATCATTGACCAGGTGCCGTAGACATCGCACCTTGGACAATGTCATAATTTACCAACAGTGCAGGGCACGATTTCGAAAAGCTATGAAAGCTGCCAGAAGACAAGCATGGGCCAAATATGTATCCTCTATTAACAGCAGAACACCAGTCTGTAGCATTTGGAAGAAAATAAGAAAAATTCAGGGTAAATTTACACCCAATCCTCCTCCAGTACTTAAAGTGAATAATACTCATGTCACTGATGCCACAGAAGTTAGTAATACATTTTCAGAAAACACTTCGCTCGAGTCTCTGAGAAATCAGATAGTTCCCCAGGACATAATTTCAGAATGATGGAAGAACAACAGGTACTTGACTTTTCAGCAAAGAAAGCTGAATCATATAAATATGCCTTTTTTCTGAAAGGGAGTTTGACTCTGCTTTATCTAGGAGCAAGAACACTGCCCCTGGTCCAGATGAGATTCCTTATGAAATGTTTAAACACATTTCGAAGAACACAAAACTTTTTATAATAAGTAATTATCAATAGAATATGGGATGAAAGCAGCTACCCTACCATATGGGAAATTAGCTACCATGTTACCGTTCCTTAAGCCTGGAAAAGATCCCCTGTGTGCAGCAAGTTACTCCGCCCCATTGCTTTAACTTGCTGTTTGTGTAAATTGATGGAAAAATGGTAAATGTAAGACTGATGTGGTATCTAGAGCACAACAATATTCTAACACCTTCTCAGTGTGGTTTTCAAAAAATGCACTCTACCCTGGACATCTTACTGCAACTTGAAAACTCTGTCTGTGAGCCTTTGCCTCCAAACAACATCATGTGACAGTGTTTTTTTGATATAGAAAAGGCATATGACACTGCTTGGAGACATGGGATTCTGAAGACTATGCATAAGAGTGGTCCTAACGAGGTAAATTACCTTTATTTGTGAAATCCTTTTTACATCTTAGGTATTTTAAAGTTAAAGTTGGCAGTACTTTATCAGAGAAAAGGTGCCAAGAAGACGGTTGTGTTTTCCCCAGGGCAGTGTTCTCAGTGTAACCACTTTTTGCTCTAGCCATAAACAGTGTTGCAGCTGTCATTCCAAGAGAGGTTTTAAAGACACTGTTTGTGGATGATTTGTCAATATCCTTTGCTGCCACCCGGATGACTGTAGCAGAAAGAAAGCTACAATTAACCAATAAAATAAAATAGTAAGTTGGGCTGAGAAACAGGGTTTTAAAATCTCTGTAAGTCAAGACTACTGCTGTCCACTTCTGTCGGATCAGGGAAGTGCATCCTGATCCAGACCTCTATTTGTATGGCCGTAGAATCCCATGTGTAGAACAAGCACACTTCTTAGGCCTAGTTTTTGACAGTAGATTGACTTGGGTCCCCCATATCAAACATATAAAAGCAAAGAGCCTAGAAGCTCTACACATCTTGAAGGTGCTTTCTCACACCAGTTGGGGAGCTGATAAGAAAATCTTTTGTTTTACTAAGGCTTCATAAATCTTTAATCTTGTCAAAGCTGTCATATGGTTGTGAAATATATTCTTCAGCTTCCTCATCTAACTTAAAACTTTTAGATTCGTACATCATTCAGCTATTCGTATAGCCACAGAGCTTTCCGTTCATCATCCCAATATCTAGTTTGCTAATTGATTGCAGGTAGAGATGTCTCTTGAGCTCTATCGCCAGTCATCATTACTTCGGTACTGGTTTAGAGCGCAAAGACTCTCCAAATCTCAGGCATTTGCTGTGGCAAATAGAAATATTTTTAATGGTTTTTATGAAAGTCATCCAAGGTCCCCATTTCCTTTTAGCTATAGAATAAAACAAATTTTTAGAGGATACAAATATTAAAAAATATCCCATTATTCCCTTTGTGTATCCCAGTACACGTACTCCTGTCTGGAGGTTACCGGATGTGAAATTCTGCAGGTACTTCAATGGAGCAAAGAGAAATAAATCTGATGAGGAAATAAGGGCAATATTTTTAGAGCATGTATCAGCATATAGATACATGTTTTATATTTACTGATGGCTCCAAGTCCAATGCCGGCGTTGGATATGGAGGTTTTTAGCCAATCTTTTAACCGAAGAGGTGCACTTCCTTCTATTGCCTCAAAACTTTACACTGAATTGTATGGCTTCCTAGTAGCACTGGAACATATTGTAACACTCCCAGTGTGTAGCTACACAATATTTTGTGACTCCAAAAGTGCCTTACAGTCCCTGGAAGTCTTTAATACTGATCATCCCTTGGTGTTGAAGATCTTGCAGTGGATCTTCTTGCACCAAAATAGAGGCAGCATTGTTTCATTTTGTTGGGTTCCTGCCCATGTGAACGTATCGGGAAACGAAGAGGCAGACAAGCTAGCCAAATCAGCAGCGCAAACTTTAGTACCGAGAAAATGCCCTGTTCCATATCGTGATACATTCTTTGATATATGGAAATCTGTCCAGTATTTATGGGCACTTCAGTGGGACAGAGTAGGCCCCAACAAAATGAAAGAAATTACTAGACAGACACACCCTTGGAAATATGACCTAATACCAAGGAAGTGGGAGGTTGTATTGTGTAGATTACGTATTGGCCATACGCGTTTAACTCATGGCTATCTGATGGATGGGGAGAATGAGCCATTCTGTGATGATTGCTTAGTTCCACTGACTGTTAGGCATTTGCTGGTTGAGTGTCCCAGTCTAGTGGAACTTAGGAATCGTTTTTTAGGTTATAGTAGTGGAGCAGGTGGTAATTATAGCATGCCTAAACTGTTGGGAGAAAGCATGTGTGTTAATAACGTTATCTCTTTTATCAAAGAAGCTGGTCTTCTCAAATATATCTGACAGCTGTGCTGTCTTAGTATATACTTTTTTCCCTTTTGGTTTTGTTTTATATTTTATTCAGATTAATTAACAATTCTTTTTATTAGAATTTTATTTGATCAGAATTTTATTCTTATTTTTATCAGATTTTTTTTAAAAATCAAATTTATATGTATCTCTTTTAAAAATAAAATTTATAATATATTAAACAAGATTTTAAATAACGTTAAAAGATCACACTTAGCATTCGGCGTCGCTGACCCTGGTAGTTGTGACGATAGAAAACCTACAATCAATCAATCAATCAATCAACCCAAAGGAAGAGGAACGGAAGGACAAGGTGTGGAAGGGGGAGGGAGCCAGTCACTCTCGCATCCTTCTTACCTCTACAACTGCACACCATGGACGAGATGCAACTTGTCCTCTTAAAGGAGCTGGGTAAGCAAACACATCCTGCGAGCATTCACCACTGTTACAAGGAAAATGAGGTTCTAAGGACCTGTGGACAGGCCCGAAGGGAAAGATAGATATGGTCGCAATGACCTTATCCATCTTCCTGTCCGACTTATTCTTCGGAGTGATGACCAGTACCCATCCACTGGGCTATCCAACTGCAGCAAAGTCTCTCACGGTCTCCTAGTATCCGCAGCGGATAAAGACACCGATATTCCATGGTGGGTGTTGATCCTTATGGGTACGGGAACACGCCAATAGGACAAAGTAATGACTGATCTGGATCAACTGATACAAAGTCCACAGTGTAGCTCGTGATGGTCTCGGACTCTTCAACAGCTGCCGACTGACTGCGCTCGGTGTGACCGTGTAAGGCGAGCAGTCATGCATCCAAGATCTAGTCACGTGACACTCACCTTTTGAAGGGTTATGCCGAGAAACCATACAAATCGTCTATCTTGTTGCCACCAATGTTGGGAGACGAGATGATGATTTTCTCAAGGCATACGCCCATCAGACGAAGTCCATTGCCTTCTAGAGACCGAGGTCCCTGATGGCAAGACAGAAGCTCTCATAGTAGTTGAATCTGAACTAGGAGAAACAATACTATGTGCCAGTGAAAGACTTAAGGTGATTTAGGTGAATGCAGACCTACGTCTTCACAGCTGAATTGAGAGAAGTTAACTCTCAGGCTTCTGAACGTAGAAAAAGTCCAGTCGATGACACCAACCAGTGAAGACGGCTTTAATCCCTGTTGTTTTACCGAGGACTGAAAACTAAACCGCTACTTCATTGCTGTTCGGTGAGAAGTCGGAGTTGCAATGAAAGCAGAGCGCTTTTCAGTAATGAAAACACAGGGATTGTACTGCCTGAAGAACTGCTTCTCATGGGCTGGATCAGGGAGGACATTTCAATACTTGGAAGTAGAGCTGGCAGGGCGGGGAACAGGTGAGGTCTTCCGTTATCATCTACAATTCGGGGTGAACAAAGAATAATTGCACACCTACGAATTACAAGATGTATTTAGAAGACAAACTCAGATGTCTGAAGAAATCATCGCAGTGGCAGGTGCGATGAAGCGAAAGACTATGCTACAGACTTCTGTTACTGTGAGGTAAACAGAAAGATGATAACAAGTCTAGTGAGATACCTCTGTCTGAAAATTCTCGCAACGGCAAAAGGCGATGCAGTAGAGCTGGTCATGCATGTATGCAAGAATTCCAGCCAACCAGAGACCTAAGTCTCTGATTGCCGGGCAGAGATTCAATTCGGTAGTCAATCATCGCAGAGTACGAGAAACAATAGCCGACCGAACTATCTCAGAGAGCCAGCTGGTACTGGGCTGCGGCAGGCAGGGCTTGCAGGCAGCCCGTACACCGCTAGCTCTCGCTCACTTGTCATCCTGAGTCGCCAGGTAATCCATTCCATGAAGGAATGCGTTCGGCTAGAAACGTCGAGCGCAAGAAAATACGCTCGAGCATTTGCATTTTAACCGAAACAGATTTCGGTGAATGCAAAGGCTGTGGTGGTGGTGTTGTAATAATACCACAAGTATCTCAAAATCGAAACTGGTAACTCTTGGGAGACTGCAGGGCAGTCCCGAGTTGTAGTTCAATTAAGAAGATACTATTTGTCTCGGTCACAACCCGTAGAGTTAACTACAATATGAGCCTTCACCTCGGACAATTCAACTGATAACAGAAGCATGTCGCGAGGGAAATATACGTAGTATATTCGTAGGTTCCTGTACATAGACCTCCAGCCTAAATTCTCTTCCATTCGAGGAACAAGAATAAGGACTAGAAGCCGATCTCCTTCATTCTCTAATGAAGAAAGCAAAGTTGAAGTTTTCCCAAAGGAAGACTTCTATGGTGATAACAGGATACCGAAGACGATAGTTCAAGCCGAACTGGATGTTCCCAAGCGTTCTTCTCTATCCCTGGGTTGACCGCCTACTGAGGTGACAGACTCAGGTCCATCCAGGCTAAGCCCCTCGCGAGATATTCTTCCTTCCTTCAGCAGCGGTACTTCCTTCGGACACTAGAAATTCCAGGAATTCAAGCATTCGGCGAGATACCAGATTATCGTAGTAACAATTATCTGGGAATCTCGTCTCGCCCACTCTGGACCGTGGTTTCGGTCAAGTGTTTGCCGATCATAGAAGACCAAAACACTCGGAGAGTGCTAGAAACTCTGAAGAATTTTAAGCACTGAGAAACTGCCCCTGAATTTTGTCAGACAATCATCGGGTGGTGGTCCTCCCGATTCCTGTAGAAATCGAGGATTGGGCATGATCCTTCCTCAACGACAGGGACTTATGTCCGGTACGACCCGAAGGCCCCTCCAGGAATGCAGTCCCCAACGCAGAATCCTACGGAGAATGCTCTGCAGGATCCCTCCCCTTCCCGTCGCAGCCATAGGAAGAGAGGGGATGGGGGAAGAAGATTGGACACTCGCTCGCCTTCCCAGCAGAACTAGCAGTCGGAGAAGCGAGTTACGGGCAGCTGTCAACCTGCGGTGATGGCTGCTCCGAATCTAGGAAAACGTTCCTGTCTGGGAAAACGTTTTCCGGAGGAGGGTTACGAAACTTGTACTGTACGCAAAATGTCTGCCGCCACTGACCGTCGTCTGGGTGGGGCTGAGCGTGCACCTGACAGGAGAGGGCCGATACCGTCCTCCGACGTGTCCCAGTCCTCGTCGAGGTCGAAACCTCTCAAGAGGACCGAAGGGGGAGCTCACTCCGGTCTCTACATGAGTGGTCCAGCTGGACCGTCACGTGAACAGCGGTGATGGTCACTCCGTGAGACTAGGAAGCGTCATCGTCCTCGCCAGCCCCCACGATCCCCTCCAACCACTTGAGCGAGGATTTGTTTGGTCCCAGGACCGAACCAGGCTCGTGGCCAGACCATACGAAGTGCATTCATCACGGTCACTCCTGTTCGCCTTGTTCCTCCCGGTGTAGCCTGAGGAGGTTGAAGGGACAGGTGAGGGAGACCTGACACGCCTACCCTGCCTACTAGTAGAACCAGTTGGCTGGGAGGACTGCAGGCGATCTCCAACCCACAGCGGTGATCGAGCTGCAGGGCTGGACCAGCGGTCTCCTTGAAAAGCGGTGGACAAAGGATGGAGCGTCGGTCTCGTGCTAACTTAAGGGAGCTGCTACGAGCGCTCCTACCCTGCCTACCAGTGCTCCTACCCTGCCTACCAGCAGAACTGGTAGGCTGGGAGGACTGCAGGCGATCACCAACCCACGGTGGCGATCGAACTGCAGGTCTGGACCAGCAGTTTCCTCACGTAGAAGCGCTGGACCGAGGATGGCAGCGCCGGCCTCATGCGTCAGGGGAGCCGCTACCAGTCGTGCGAGCCATCTGGTCCCGGTGGGAGCGATGGTTGGGTGACTGGTAGTGTCCACTAATGCAATGAGAGCGAGCACTGTCCTCTGGATGTGCCACGGCACCAGCCGGTAACCAGGCCCAGGCGAGGCTGGTCCAGGTGAGGTTGGCCCAGGTCCAGGCGAGGCTGGACCCGGTGACCAGGGGAGATCTCTTCCCAGCCTCGCTAAGTGAACAGTCTGGTGGGAATGTCATGTCTACCCTGGGTACTGGACGATCGCTGCAAGAGCGATTGCCAGTCTGGCGAGAGTCACCTGAGTGACTTACCATCCTTTCGCTCCGTGCCTGGGTCCCGACACTTTGAGCTTGCTCAGCAGTCTGGACCTTGGCTGCACGGTCACCTGTAGGTGACCATACACTCGGTGGCGAGCGGCCAAGACGGTTCCCGGTCTGAAGGTAGAACCTCTGGAACCGGGAGCAGAGGTACCAGCGTAGCCGGTACCCCTACGGTCCCCGTCTTTTTCTTCCTTGGGGAAGGAGAGACGGGCCCCGTTCCCGGTGGAACGGGAGGATCAGCGGAAGACCCCCCTGTCTCACCGAAGCGAGACAGACCCTTAGAAGTCTGCGAGATGGGGGTGGGGGGAGACCTTCTTTGGCTGGGGGCCCTTGGAAGTTGAAGGGGAAGAGGCAGCAGAAGACGACGACAACATCTTCCTCTTCTTCCTGGACTTCCTCTTCGCCAGTTTCCTCAGGACAACCGACAGTCCTCCAACCAGGATGGAGTTGGGGCAGTTGCTGTAGCAACACGGCCCAACTGCACTTGTCCGGAGGGACCTGCGGGAGCGGCAGTGGAGAGAACGCTTCCTCGAGGAGGATTACGAAACTCTTGTCCGGCAGTTGAAGTGTCTGCCACCACTGAGACTGGTCGGTCACGTCATCTGGGTGGGGCTGAGCGTGCACCTGACAGGAGACAGCTGATACCATCCTCCGACTTTTCCAAGTCCTCGTTGAGGCTGAAACCTCTCTGAAAAAAATAATTAAAAGAGGGCTGGATGGGCCGCCTCCACCGGTCTCTGCGTGCACGGACCCATGGGAACGTCACGTCAACCCTGGGTACCGGATGATCGCTGCAAGAGTGAACGCCAGTCTGACGAGAGTCACCTGAGCGACTCTTACCATCCTTCCGCTCCGTGCCTGGGTCCTGACACGGTGAGCGTACTCAGCAGTCTGGACCTTGGCTGCACGGTCACCTGTAGGTGACCGTACACTCAGTGATGCTTGCAAGCGGGCGGCCGAGACAGTTCCTGGTCTGGAGGTGGAACCTCTGGAGCCGGGAGGGGAAGTACCAGTGGTGGCCAGTACCTCCATGGTCCCCATCTTCTTCCTCCCTGAGGAAGGAGAGACGGGGCCCGTTCCCGGAGGAATGGGAGAACCAGCGGAACCCACCTGTCTCACCGGAGCGAGACAGACTCTTAGAAGTCCCATGATGAGACTTCTTTTGGGGGGGGGGGGATACCAACTTTGGCAAAGCCTTAAAAGTCGAAGGGTTGGAGACATGAAAATATGATGATCTCGAAGAGGAGGATGACGACACTTGGCGAGCTCTCTTCCTCTTTGATTCCTCCAATTTCTGCCAGGCTTCTACCCTCAGGAGTAGATAAACCTCACACGGTAGCGCGAAAGCTTCATCCAGTGACATAACTCCAGGGTAGCAATGGTAAATGAATACGATTATCAGGAAGGGATCAGTACGCACACACTCGAGGATCGGTATCACAACATGCTACGAGTCACAGGTACAATTCCAAGGTTAGGATAACCAATACGAAGAGCTATCCAACCAATACTGCTGTAAACACCATCACCACTGTTAGTCTGTAAAAAAGGAAGAAATGATTAAAGTAATAAGGATACTCCTCACGCATCCAAAGGCACTGCCCTCCGAAGTGATAGATCCCCCCAAAACATCGCCCCCTTAGATGGTGACCCCTGGCGTGGGTAGGGGGCTTAGGGACCAGCAGCTGGGCTGTGATGCCTGGTGGGTTGCTTTCTCACTGGTCCTTGGGGCCCAGCTGCTGATCCAACTAAATTAGTCAGAACTTTTCCTTCTTTCTGGAAATTTTTTCATTCTTACTACATCCTTCTCCTTCATGTAATTTTTTTTTTTTTTTTTTTTTACTAGCATTTCGGATTAATTATGTGGAAATTTCCACCCTTGCTTAAATTTACTGGACCTGGTAAACAGAAAAGATATCATAGCTGGGACTGGGTTTTATATCTGAAGCTAAATAGTGGGAACCGTGGCAGGACCATCAACTGCCCGTTTATGTTCGGACCTGAGTGATATCAGGCGGAATTATTTTGCAGGGCTGGACCCCTGATTCCCGGGGGGGTCTAGTTATGCGGATAGGACTCTCGGCATTCTGTCTGGTTTGCCCATAATGTGATTAGGGTGGGGATGATTGTATTCTTGTAATACTCTCAGTCCTATCAAGTGGGTTTGGCTTACACTTGGGCCACTCTAATCGTTGTGCCATCCCCTGTGGGGTAGGGTAGGGACGCGGACATTTGGGAGTCAGTTCTCACTTGTGCCATTAGTGGAAGAATAAAATCCATGAAAGGCTAATGATATCTTTTTAAGGTTTTCAGGTTTATTTATCTTTTTTTTTTCTTTGATCTTTATGACAGAAAGGAATAAAGATTCAAGTACCCCCTGGACCCTTTGATGGTAATGAATCGGCACAGTTGATGACTGCAGGAACCTCCCCTGGCAACCTTCCTCTGGAAAAATCAGAAAATCCTTCCAGTGTAATTACACTGAAACCTTTTGCTCCAGTACTGAGCAAAGGGAGATTTGGTAGGAATAGTATAGTATCAGAAATAGGGCCTGGAATGTTTGAAAATTCGTTTGATAAATACGTATTTGACTTTTGATCTGGAAGACTCTAATTTTGATATTTTTTATTGTGAAATGTGGCTGAGAGCCTAAGATATCTTCTGAGGGGCGAGGAAAGCTGACAGTAGAATCTGCCTTGGCAAAAGAAAGTAATAAACTGAAAACATTATCACATCTTGGAGGAGTTAAAGTGGAGTGTGCAGTACATGCTTTTTGGAATTACTCCAAGGGGATGTATATGCGCCCCAGCTTATGACGTACTCTGAAGAAAAGCTAGTAGAAGAATGAAAAGATCAAGGCATAATAAGAATTGAAAGAATGAAGAAGAAGATAAATGGAGTCCTTGTCCCGCTCCCCAATTTGATTGTTACATTCAATTCCACCCATTTGCCTAGTATAGTGAAAGCAGCCTGGTTACGTTTCAAGATCAAACAATATATACCAAGACCAAGGAGATGTTTTCATTGCCAAGAATTTGGACATATGTTGGGGTCTTGTAGACAGAAACTACAAGGGAAGCCTGCCACTTGTGTCAAATGTAGTGAACCAGGGCATGGTATATGTAATAAGCAAGCCAGATGTATACATTGTGGAGACAGTCATCCATCATCGTCACTTACCTGTGATGTATACATCATGGAAAAAGAAATTAAAACATTAAGGGTAACTGAACGTATCACATTTAGAGAGGCAAAAGAGTGAGTGTTGAATCAGTACGTTAGACCAGGAATATCTTTTTCTAGCGTTGCTGCTAACCGAAGAAGTAATACCAATGTTACCAAAAACAATGTAAGTAAAAAACCTGTAACGACCTGTACTCATGCCTCTTTGGAGGTGGGGCCAGTGATTGCTGGTGCTCGTGCCTTTTCAGAGGCTGCGCCAGTGATTTCTGGTGCTCCTGCCACTTTGGAGGCAGTGCCAGTTGATTCTGGCACTCCCGCCTCTTTGGAGGCAGTGCTAGTTGGTTCTGGCACTCCCGCCTCTTTGGAGGCAGTGCCAGTGATTTCTGGCACTCTTGCTTCTATGGAAGCAGAGCCACTGATTTCTGGTACTCCTGCCTCTGTGGAGGCTGTGCCGGGGGTACCTGGCACTCCCGCCTCTCTGTAGGCTGTACCACGTGTAAATGCTTTCAAGGATGCACCAATATCCGATCCTCACACCCCCTCCTCAGGCAACACCAGCTTTGTCTGCTGTTCCTGAGACTGATAACCCTCTTAAAAAGGAAGGCAGCATTAAACAATCGGTCTCCTTCCAGGAAAAAAAAGAGCAAGGTTGTAAGCTGAAAGCTCTTAAAAGAGGCTCCAATTTAACAGCCTTTAAAGGAAAGTAAAATTCATTAATTTTCTCCAGTGGAACTGTCAGGGATTAAGAGCTAAATGGGGAGAACTAAGGCTGCTCATATCAGAGGTGTCTCCCCCCTTGTGACCAGGAACTTTGCTGTAGTGGGGGGGCTAGCATGGTGCAATGAAGAATTGAGCAATGGTGGTGGGGTGATTTATTCACCCTGGTAGGTACTGCCATGCCACTAAGGTCAATTCAGAGCATCCTGACTAATCCTGGTACTCTGTATCACCTCCTCCTATTTTCACAATTTCTCTCCTTCCTCTGTCCGGATGGATTTTGTTGATGACCTTAGCATGAATTTGGACATGCTCTTAATGTTCTCTGGAGTTGAAGGAGGGTGGAGTGGGAAGGCATGCCTCTCCACCCGTAGAACTGGAGTACCCAACGTGGTCGAGTGAGGGGAAACTTTTATGTCAAACCCTGCATTCGGTGCTGGGTCTGATCTCGATGGACTGATGACCCTCAAGGTACTGGATGTGGGGTGTATATCTAGGTTGTACCCCTAGGGTGCCCCAGTAAGGGAATTGCATCCTCTAAATGTGGCTCCATGGTGGGTATGGGGAAAACCTAGACGAATTTGCTATATATCATTCTATGAGGAACTTAAAACCCCAAAATCCTGATGACTATAGCACGGAACCAGACATGGGAAGGACTATTCAGTCCAGTGTGGTTACACTGGCACCATATACTCCCCATCAAGGGAGAAGAAATTTTGTAGGAAAAAAATCATTAGAAGAATCTGGAGGATGTGTCCCTAATGAGTTTGATAAATATCTAACCATTACATTTGAGGATAAAGTTATAAATATTTTTGAAGTACATAGGGATATCGTAAAATGCTGTGGGAGGGAACCTAAGATATTGCCACATGGTAGAAATAAGCTTTTGGTAGAGACTAGATCAGTAGAAGAAAGTGAGAAATTGAAATCTCTGAGTTTACTGGGAGGAGTTCAGAGTGAATGTAAACCACACGATACCTTCAATCATACCAAAGGAATTATATATGCTCCTCACCTTATGATTCATCCTGAAGAGGAACTGGAAGATGAACTTAAAGATCAGGGGGTATTGAAGGTAGAAAGACTGAAAAAGAAAGTAAACGGGACATGGTGTCCTATGCCACAGTTATTATTAACCTTTAATTCTTCTAAGTTACCAAATTTTATTAAAGCAGCTTGGTACAGATATAAAGTGAAACAGTACGTGCCGAGACCCAGGTGTTTTTACTGTCAGGAATATGGGCATATTATTGGGTCCTGTAGATCCAAGTTGCAAGGAAACCCTGCAATTTGTATAAATTGTGGAGAAGTTGAGCATGGTGATTGCCATGCTGAACCAAAATGCATTCATTGTGGGGAAGCACACCAGTCATCCTCGAACTCATGTGATGTTTTCCTTTTTGAGAAAGAAGTACAATATACTAGAGTCCTTGAGAAAGTTACTTTTGCAGAAGCCAGAAGAATAGTACTGAACAAATATATAAGACCAGGAGTATCTTTTGCAAGTGTTGCTGCAAATAGACAACAATTGAGAAGGAGGAAAGTTAATTCGAATACTGCTTCAAATTCATTTAGAACAGGTGGAAAAACTCAAAAATCCCATGTAACAGAAAGTAGCAGCAAAAACAACTTTGGTAAAGCTCTAATTAAAATGTCTACGACTTCAATAGCATCAGCTTTGGCTGGTGCACCGGCCTCTTTGGAGGCAGCATCAGCTTTGGCTGGTGCACCGGCCTCTTCGGAGGCAGCATCAGCTTTGGCTGGTGCACCGGCCTCTTTGGAGGCAGCATCAGCTTTGGCTGGAGCACTGGCCTTTTCGGAGGCAGCATCAGCTTTGTCTGGTGCACCGGCCTCTTTGGAGGCAGCATCAGCTTTGGCTGGGGCACCGGCCTCTTTGGAGGCAGCTTCAGCCTTGGCTGATGCATCAACCTCTTTGGAGGCAGCATCAGCTTTGTCTGGTGCATCAGTTTCTTTGGAAGCAACATCAGTTTTGACTGGTGTAAGTAATTTGGAATTTACCTCTGTCCTTGCTGAGGTGCATGCCTCTTTTGGGGAGTCGCCCTCCTTAGCTGATGCAATGGCTTCTTGGGAGCCTGGAACACCAGCTACGGAGGCAGCCAGCCAAGAACCAGAAGTTGCTTCCTGTATGCAGGTAGCAATGCCAGTCCCAAAAAGAAAGGAGGCTGAGGGTGGCAGGCAGTCTCCCTCTAAGAAAAAACAAAGTAGGATTCCCCAAATTCCTGGCAACCCTACGAAGACAAAATATCTTCAAAGAGGCCCTATTATCAAGGCCTCTAAACTTAAGTAAATTCTTAAATTTTCTTCAGTGGAATTGTCAGGGCCTGAGAGCTAAATGGGAGGAGCTCAAAATGCTAATTTTTGAGTTGTCTCCTGTTTGCATAGCTTTGCAGGAGACTATGCTCAGCAGTGATTTTATTCCTTGCCCTAAAGAATATGTTGCTTACCATTCACATCTAGATCAAAACAATAGAAACCAGGGTGGAGCAATGTTATATGTTCGCCATGATACTCCACACAAGCATTTTCTTGTTAATTCTTCTTTGCAAGCTGTTGCAGTGCAAGTGTTTCTGGCTCGTAAATATACAATTTGTTCTGTATATCTTCCACCAAATGTAGCTTTCCCTAGTACTGATTTTTGTAATCTCATCAGACAGCTTCCCTCTGCCTTTCATCATCCTAGTGATATGATGGAAGAAATCCTTTATGGGGGATTTAATTACTAATGAGAGAGGAAACTGCCTGTCATCCATTATTGAAAGTGAAAATGTTGGTGTTCTAAACACTGGAGAACCCACCCATTTCCATGTACAGACCGGTACTTTAACAGCCATAGACTTGTCAATATGTAGTGCCGATGCCATTATGGACTTCAATTGGCGAGTGATCGATGATAGGTATAGTAGTGATCACTTTCCAATTGTTTTAAGCACTGGATCAAGTCCTCCATGTTCAAGATTACCCTGTTGGAGTGTAAAAAGAGCTGACTGGGCAAATTTTGAAGAGCATAGTTCAATCGAAGCTACAGCAGATGAATTTGGATGCATTGAGGATGCTATGGAATTGTTAATTACTACTTTATTTGCAGCTGGACTTCAGTCAATTCCAAGAACATCAGGTCTATTTATGCGCCGACCAGTTCCATGGTGGTCAAAGAAATGCCATGAAACCCATAGAACTATGAGATCTTGTTTTATAGGTATAAAAAGACGGAAATGTAACTATTATCTGTAGAATTTCTAAGGCTAGGGCAAAGTTTATGTTTGAAATTAAAAATGCACGAAAGAAAATCTTGGATAAACTTAATTTCTTCCATAAATTGCAAAACTCCCATCACATTAGTGTGGAAGAAGTAAGGAAAATAGCAGGAAAGTTTGTACCTAGCCAACCACCTGTGTTAAAAATAAATGGCATAAATGTAGATCCAAAAGTAGTGTCAAATGAGTTTGCCCTACATTTTGCTAAAATATCTAAAAAAGATAATGAGAAACCGTATGCAAACAGCAGAAAGCAAATGGAACAGTATATCTTTATTTCACAATACAAATACAAAGAGGAGTCTTATAATATTCCATTTACTATGAGAGAATTTGAATTGGCTCTCTCAAAGTGTAAAGAATCTGCTCCTGGTCCTGATGAAATTTCATATTCTATGATCAAGATTTATCCTCAGTATAATAAACAGATTTATAAAGAACATTACTACCCTTTATGTTGGGAACTAGCAAGAGTCCTTCCTTTTGTCAAGCTGGAAAGGATAGTTCTTTCGTAGGAAATTATCGTCCAATTGCCCTAACATCTTGTTTGTGTAAACTAATGGAGAAAATGGTGAATGCTCGTTTAGTGTGGTATTAGAGCGAGGAAACTTTTTCTCTTCGGCCCAATGTGTTTCCGCAGTATGCGATCCACTGTTGATATCTTGGTTAGAATGGAGTCTGCAATATGTGAAGCCTTTGCCTCTAAGCACCACTTAATCACGGTTTTCTTCGACTTGGAAAAAGCGTATATACCACGTGGCGGTATGGAATTCTGAAAGTAGTCCATGAATATGGTTTAAGAGGAGAATTAGCTATTTTTATCAAGCTATTCTTAAAAAATCGTTATTTTCAAGTACAAGTAGGAGCAGTTCTGTCTGAAGTCTGTAAACAAGAAGGTGTTCCTCAGGGCAGTGTGTTAAGTGTAACACTTTTTGCTCTAGCAATTAATGACATAGTAAAGCAAATACCTGCTGATGTTATGCACACACTCTTTGTGGATGACTTTTCTTATCTTTTGCAGCTGCACGTATGTCAGTAGCAGAACGTCATCTACAAATAGTAATAAATAAGATAGTGAAATGGGCTGAAGTGCATGGTTTCTGATTTCTTCATCAAAGACTGTAGCCATGCATTTCTGTAGAATTAGAGGGATACATGCAGACCCAGATTTATATGTTAACGAAACAAGGTTCTTAGGAATGATTTTTGATACTCGGTTGACATGGCTTCCTCATATCCTAAATCTCAGGGCTAAGTGCAGAAAATCCTTGGATATCTTGAAAGTTTTGTCAAATACATCTTGGGGAGCAGATAGACTCCAGTTATTGAGATTGTATAAAGCCTTGGTTTTATCAAAATTAACATATGGATGTGAAGTTTACACCTCGGCTACCCCAAGTCGCCTTAAGATTTTAGACTCCATTCACCATACTGGAATTAGGATTGCTACTGGAGCTTTTAGGACTTCCCCTATAGAGAGTATGTTAGTAGATGCTGGGGAAATGCCCCTAGCCTTACATTACCAGGCTCTTCTGGCTCGAAGCTGGTTCAGATTCCAGAGACTTCCTGGATCCCTAGTATGCCAGTCGCTAAGAAATGGAAGATTTGATAGCTTTTATGAAAGTCATCCAAAGATGCCACGTCCTATATGCCTTCAGACTGAAAATCAACCCTCCAGACCTGAACATTCCAGACAAATGTGTACTACCGGTCAAGGCATCTGTATCTCCCCTTGGAAATTCCCAGCGAGTAGAGTTTTGTAACTACTTCAATCAACCAAAAAAGAATGCCTCTGATAAAATATTACGTTATACCTTTTTAGATCATATGCCACAACATGACAATTTTATCCCAGTTTTTACCGATGGATCCAAAACCAGTGCAGGCGCTGGTTTTGGCATAGTTTTTCCGTCCTTTGAGCGTAGTGGAAGGCTCTCAAGTAATGCTTCTGCATTTACTGCAGAATTACATGGAATTTTAAATACTGTCAAAGAAGTTTTAAAAAGTAATGATAAGAATTTTATTGTGTACGACTCTAGAAGCGCTCTAAGAGTCACTGAAAGATTTTTATTCCAAACATCCAGTAGTTTTAAGTATTCTGGAATGGTTATTTTTAGCTAAGCGGAGGGGTTTTAATATTGAATTTTGTTGGGTTCCAGCACACGTTGGAATATCTGGAAATGAACGCGCTGATGCAATTGCCAAGGAGGCTGTTTCTCGTATTGAGCCCAGATCATTTAAGCTGCTCCCGTGCAGAGATTTATATACTCCAATTAGAGAGAGGCATAAATACTTTGGCAAAATATTTGGTCAAATTTAACTACAAATGTAAAAATGAGAACAAAATTGCACCTGCAATCAAATCCTTGGCAGTACGATTTTATGCCCAGAAGGTTTGAAACGGCTCTGTGCCGCCTGCGTATTGGACATACTAGGCTGACACATTCCTACTTGATGAGTCATGATCACGAACCATACTGTGAGGATTGCCTAGTTCCACTGACTGTTATGCACTTGCTGGTTGAGTGCCCCAGTTTGGTGGAACAGCACAATCAATATTTAGGAGCAAATGGGATTTTTAACATGACTGGCTTGTTTGGATTTCTTTTTTAACCACTGGTATTTTAGATAAACGTAATGCTTGTGTGCGCCTTGCTTTTATTCTTATTGAAATTGTGTTTATGTATGTGAGTGGGCATTGTACGTATGTGTATGTAGTATGTGTGTGTGTGTGTATATGTACGTATGTATGTAATAATTTCTTTTTTATATAATTTATTTTTATATTTTATAATTGCCAGTATCTTTTATCATATATTTAAAATAATTCTGTTTAATTATTATTATTAAAATTTATAGGGTCTTTTTATATATAGTAGTTCGGCATCAATGACCTAGTTGTCACGATGCTAGATTAATAAAAAAAAAAAAAAAAAAAAAAAAACCTTCGGGATATTACCCACAGGTCCTTGGACACCTTTTCCTCAGGACAGGTGGTGGCTGCTCAAAAAGTTGTGTAGTCTACCCAGCACCCGAGTGGACAGAACAGCATCGCATCCTTGTGTGACTGCATGAATGGGCAGAAGGCTGTGGTCGTCACTACGTTGAACAGGAAGCAGATGCAGGGGAACCAAGGTAGGACGAACACCTGTCTGTTTATAAGACTCAGATTCTACCCACCAAAGAGTGAGTCTTTCTATTGTTAAAGGACCGAGGGTAGTATTTGTATATGTATCGGAAGAAATAACAATTTGTCGAAAATTATATTTTTCTTAACTATACAAACCTGAGGTCCTTTACACACAGTCCCACCTCATGCCACCCCTCACTCTGCATTTCCTGGGCCTAAAGAAAAGTGACTCCTCTCCTCGCAGTCGAGCTGACCGCCAACTACTGAACAAATAGTTAACTACCGAACCCCCTTGTTCAAAGCTTACGACCGGTTCAGCTGCCGCTAAGTACTTTCCTATTGTTAAAGGACCTCAGGTTTGTATAGTTTGGAAAAATACAATTTTCGACAAATTGTTATTTCTCCCTATCAACACCCAGCTGAGAACGGAACCCTGCCGATAACTGTGGACTGCCTGTAAATGAAAATAAGTACTTTCATAGAGGAGGGAATAAAACAATCCAAAATGTAGCATGAATGACAAAAAACATTCTTGTTTTTCACCCCTGAGGTTTATTAACCATCAATGATAACAAATCTGACTTCCTAGAACTACGAGTCATAATGAGTGCCTATAGACTTCAATAAATTATTACAAATTGATGCCAAAAGTAATGAGGTATATACCACAGAGCAAAATGACCTTTCGTAAAAGTTGACTAATGAATAGTTAATAGTTAATCCATTTCAAATCTTTAAATATCTATTATGTACACCATAATTTTTTACAATTGGCAAAAAGTAGAATTTACATAATCTTGAAAAGTCACAGCTCATAAAATTTTTTCTGGCATACATGTACTATTAATTCCAAAAAGTTAGAAAATGCCCCCCCCCCCCCCCCGCCCCCCCCCCCCCCCCCCCCCCAAACAAATGCAAACCATCACGCAAACCTCTTGAGCACCAACATTGATTGAAACCCTCTGAGGATAATTTGAGACTCTCTTTCTCTAACAGACAAATGACATTCTACCTTCCTTACACCATATCTACAAATAAAGGACCATATCTACAAATAAAGGAATGTAATCATTCTATAATTTTGTACAAATACATCAAGAGTTCGGATAACTGACAATCTCCACACTGTCCTTGAGGAAATAACCTTGAATCCATAGATTTTTCCAGGAAATAACCTTAAATCCATACACCGCAAATAAAGTATGTAATTTTCCATACATTATTTATTATTATTACTATTAATAGGGCTAAATAAGGCCATTTTTAGTTTTGAGATCAGTTCAAAAGCCAGCTTGACTCTCCCATATCAAAAAATCAATATTCCCTAGTACATAAATGAAATAAAGCTTTATCAGAAATTTTGATAAACATCACAGAAGTATGAGTACTTTTAAAAAGTATTTGTACCCAAATTGGTAAATCTAAGCAATACCCAAATTCCAGGAACTAATATGGAAAAACTGCACCCAAAAAGAATCATGCCAATCATATGCACCTGTTAATGGATACAAATAAACATCAAAAGCAGTGCATGATGAGAGTCAGGAAAACATACCATATTGTATTTTTACCTAGTTAACACAAACTCAGGGCAAATAAATTATGTATTAAGAAAATAAATTGTGAAAAAGCATGTTAATGTGGCTTTTAAAGTCACAAATATGAGCCTCTGTGAAAATGCATGATAATGGGGCTTCTAAAGTTACAAATACAAACCTCTTTGTAAGAAAAGTAGTAAACTAATTTGATACATCAACTAAGAATCTGAAACTTTCAATTCACTTGTTTTTCTGCTCTTACTGATTTGATTGGTTTATTAAAGTCTGATCTGATGACCTGGCACTGTATTTTTATTCCAGTATACTCTGATAGCAAAAAAATTACTTAAAATGCTACAAGTGAAACTACTAAGGCAATTGTTACAAAAAACTGAATTAAGGAATAAATGTGACATGTAACTGATCTGACAGATACCTCTTAAGATTATGACTTTAGCACAGCCACTAATGCAATTTTGTGAAGAGTAACCCATGTTTACTGAATAAACCATTCTCAAAATTCAGCTAAACCAACACAAGAACATCAATGGGGTGTCTAAAATACAGTTTCTTTTTAACCCTCTTACGCCGAAGCGGTAAAAAAAAAATTGTCTCCCGTGTGCCGGAGGTGTTTCAGAGTGAGCGCGGAAGCGGAAAAAATATTTTTTTCAAAAAATCACAGCACGCTTAGTTTTCAAGATTAAGAATTCATTTTTGGCTCCTTTTTTGTCATTGGCTGAAGTATGGTAAGCAACCATCAGAAATGAAAAAAATTATCATTATCATATATAAATAATGCGATATATGATAGCGCAAAAACGAAATTTCATATATAATTGTATTCAAATCGCGCTGTGCGCAAAACGGTTAAAGGTAACAAGTTACTTTTCTTTTCGTTGTAATGTACAATAAATTGCGATCATTTTGGTATATAACACATTGTAAAACGATGAAAGCAACACAGAGAAAATATTATCACAAAATAATGCATGAATTCGTAACGCGCGGACGTAATCAAATATTTTTTTCAAAAATTCACCATAAATATAAATATTGTCCTAGAGACTTCCAATTTCTTTCAAAATGAAGACAAATTATTGAATATTACTATACTGTAAGAGTATTAGCTTACAATTGCAGTTTTCGACCATATCTGACGAGTTAAAGTTGACCGAATGTCGAATTTTTTTATATATATATTTTTTATATGCAATTATTTCGGAAATAAGAAAAGCTACAACCTTCAAATATTTTTTGTTTTATTCTACATGAAATTGCGCACATTTTCATATATAAAACTCTATGAAATGCCTAATATGAAACGGAGCAAATATTCCGAGAATGGTACGTACGCATTTCGGAGATTTGTGGCGGAGAATCCGCGCGCGGAGGGAAGGAAAGATTTTTTTTAAATTCACCATAAATCTAAATATTTTGCTAGAGACTTCAAATTTGTTTCAAGATGAAGATAAATGACTGAATATTACTAGACTGTAAGAGTTTTAGCTTACAATTGCGTTTTTCGACCATTTCGGTAGAGTCAAAGTTGACCGAACGTGGTTTTTTTTCTATTTATCGTGATTTATATGCAAATATTTCAAAAATGAGAAAAGTTACAACCTTCGATTATTTTTTGTTGTATTCTACATGAAATTGCGCACATTTTCATATATAAAACTTTATGTAACGGCTAATTTAAAATGGTGCAAACATTACCACAATCGCACGTATGATTTTTTCGGAAGTTACCGCGCGGACGTAAAGAAAATGTTATTTTTTTCATAAATTCACCATAAAACGAAATATTGTGCTAGAGACTTCCAATTTGTTGCAAAATGAAGGTAAATGCTTGAATATTACTAGAATATAAGCGTTTTAGCTTACAATTGCGTTTTTCGACCATTTCGGTAGAGTCAAAGTTGACCGAAGGTTGAAATTTTGGCAATTATCGTTATTTATATGAAAATATCTCAAAACTGATAAAAGCTACAACTATGGGTTGTTTTTAGTTGTACTGTGCATGAAATTGCGCACATTTCCATATATAAAACTTTATATAACGGCTAATTTTAAAATGGTGCAAACATTACCACAATCGCATGTATGATTTTTTTCGGAAGAGTTACCGCGTGGACGTAAGGAAAAAGTTTTTTCATATATTCACCATAAATTGAAATATTGTGCTAGAGACTTCCAATTAGTTGCAAAATTAAGGTAAATGATTGAATATTACTAAAATATAAGAGTTTTAGCTTACAATTGTGTTTTTCGAGCATTTCGGTAGAGTCAAAGTTGACCGAAGGTTGAAATTTTGGCAATTATCGTTATTTATATGAAAATATCTCAAAACTGATAAAAGCTACAATCATGAGTATTTTATTGTTGTATTCTACATAAAAATGCACACATTTTCACATATAATACTTCATGTAACGGCTAATTTACAATGGTACAAAAATTATGTCAAAGTGACGAAATAATTTCCGAGATGTGTCACAGATACTTTTTAGTGTGACAAGAAAGAAATTCACGCTTGCGCGCCTGCGTAACGATTGTAAACAAAACAACACCTTGATCCGTGAACTCCCAGCATCCCCCAAGGCGCGTGATTCAAAAGTTTTAGGCTGGTAGACCTATAAGTATTTTTCCGCGAATTTTGAAAAAAACTTTTGTAAGTCGACGTAAAATACGTCCTCGGCACACAAAAAAAAGTCGTAAAATACGTCCAGTCGGCGTAAGAGGGTTAATGATGCTATATGAAACTGTAGTAAAGCATTAATGAATAAAAGCTACTTAAAAGTTTCTTTGAGAAAGTAATTCATCTGCTACACCTCATGGTTTCTGCTGACATGGTCATGTAGGGGGTTAGTGCTGTCAGTGCACCTCACATGATGGTACTGTAGGCATTACTTAAAGGTCTTTGCAACATCTCTTTGGCCCCTTAGTGCAACTGCAAGGTTTTCCTCCTGTTAAACCTATCAAACCACCTTACTGTCAATTTCCATTTCAGTGCTGAATGACCTTATAGGTCCCAGCGCTTGGCCTAAATCCCATATTCTATCATCTGCTGCTATGAAATCTTTACTGTGGCTTCAAACTATTCCAATACATGCTATTTTTGCTGGGGGTAGTGGAAGTTAATGAACATCCACAGACAGTCCCAAGCCCCCAACAGATGGGGAGGGTGCAAGGTCATTCTCTTGATGAGGCCTAAGACCCTCTTGTAGTGTGAGCTGTCAATGTCATCAAGAACAAGAAGGGTAGGTATCATTTGCTCTTTACAAAATCCTAACCATCCTATTAGGTTATATTTCTGTGGTTACTAACTTGAAGGACAAACTGGGTCCTACAACAAATGAGAACTCCTCCTCTTCCATGTAACTATTCTTCAAAAAAATTTTCGTCTTTGCCACAAAGGGCCTCATTGTGGAACCACCACCTTGCAGGACTGCCCGCCTTGAGAGTCGGAGCTGCCTCTACATCCTCCTATATGGTGCTGTTAAGTACTAAGTGGTCTTTGCCTGTTTAGCATTTGCCTGCTATGACAGTAGGGATCTGGAGTAATTTTTTCAGGGTATCACATTCTAGCAGCGAATAACATATTAATGGTATGTTTCTGTCTCTTAAAAGAACAAGAAGGCTAGCTATCATTTGCTTGTTTCACAATCCTAACCATCCTATTAGGTTATATTCTGGTTTGCTACAATAAATGAGAATTCTTCTGTGTAACTATCTTTCTACATTTTTTTTTTGAGTCTTGGTCTCAAGGAGGGCCTTATTATGGAACCACCACCTTGTAGGAATGCCTGCCATGAGTCAGAGCTGCCTCTACATCCTTCTGTATACTAATGCTGTTAGGTAAGTAGTATTTTTGCCTGTTTAAACACCAGCCTGCTATGACAATAGGGATCTGGAGTTAATTCTTCAGGGTACCATTTGAGCTGGGAATAGAGATATTAATAGTATGAGGATCCTCTTGAATCGTGCAGCCATCAGAAAATTGTCTAAAATCAGTGGGCCTTCAGGTTAGCAAATTTCCTTTGGAATGCTGAAATTATTAATTATGACATATTAATTCATGACTAGGGCCATACAAATTCTAATTTCCTAGTACAGTGGTGGTTACAATACAAAATCAAGACTTCCAACTCTAGAGGTAGCAAATTGTGCCATATTTTGTTTTATAGGTATACTGGTTCTGTAGCTTGCATAAAGAGCAGTAACATCTTGACAGTTAAACAATACAGCACATCTTAAATATATATGTTGCAGTTATGGGTAGCAGATGCAGAACTTTCAAGCTACTACAAAGTGGGGAGCCTGATCACTCGGTATGAATGCATCATCATCCATACTTTTAAAAATTGTTAGCCTTTAACCAAGATAATATGACCTCCCCATAAAGTTCCTGGTAGTATAATGGTTTTGAGATGCCACAGTTCATTAAATGGCATGTACATCCAAACGGAATTTTGGAAACAAACCCAATTCAGCAAATGGTTCTAGTCCATATATCATTACAAGGTCATTGGGTAGTAGTTGAAATAATGTTGTGACCTACAAAGGAAATCTTTCTTTGGAACTCAGATAACCATGTTAAGAAATCTTGAATTAAATTATTAGATATTAGAAAGACCTGAAACCCCTTTACATTAGTTGTTCCCATAATTATAAAGTCTGAAAAACAAATTTCATTTACTTGTAAGTACAGCGCATACTGCAGATTTACATTACTACAAACATTAGATTTGTAACACATTTGCATGAATGCCACTAAAAACAAAATTGTAAACTTAATACACATCACACCTCCTGTAAAAGATATTCATTACAGCTAAATTACTAAAGAAAATAACTACATTAACAGAAAACTTATATAACATTAATACTGAAGCTCTAAATTTGAAAAAATATTTAAGTACACTTTAAGTATTAAGGCACATACACCTTCCCTTTACCATAACTATCTTCTATTAAAACACAAACAACTCCATCTTCAGTGTCTCATGTAAAAAAAAATATCATAAAATTAAATATCACATGAAAGTTTCATTCATTCACACAGTTCCCTCTTTGAATCTTATAGTTTCTGGAGGTTCTCGATGACGGGTCCTGCGGGAAGTTTTCCTATCTATGTCTTCATGTTTAACCATGAATTCATACAGTTCTTTATCAGCAACTAAATCTCTGCCATCTGTGGTGTCATAAGTATTATAGTCATCCGAGAAACAGAGAAACAAGGTGTCTACAGCCATCTGTGAAAATCAAAAGAATCCAATTAGTATATGTATAGCATAATAGTACCTCAAACAGCATCAACGAAATACAGTAAGCATTCCAAGGAAAAATAACATTTTTATAAAATAAGATTTTACATATACTTACCAAGCAATTACATATACAGTAGTACCTCGAGATACGAAATTAATCCGTTCAGAGGCGCCCTTCGTATCATGAGGTTTTCGTATCTTGGACCACATTTTACATGTAAAATGGCTAATCCGTTCCAAGCCCTCCAAAAACACACCAGTAAATTTCATAATAAAGCTAAATTGACCTATAAACAATGAAATACTACAACAATTTGGACCATTCAATACCTAAATTAATAACAAAATGCAAAATAACCTGTAAATAAAGTGTATTAGTGTACATGGTATACAAGAAATACTGTACGTAAAATGTGGAAGCTTACCTTTCGAGTGAGGCTATCTCCGAAAGTGGCGGCAGAGGAGGAGGAGGACAAACGATTGCACTTTATGAAAAGCGGCTAGAACATCCTTAATTTCTGCCGTTTTTTTTGTTCTTTTTTTTATTTTTAACTTTTTTTTTTTTTTTTTTTTTTTTAACAAAATTTCATCACCACTTTCAACTTTCTGTATTCACTTGGTCCTTCCTTTTTGCTTACTCCTGCTAAAGCTAAAGGCCTCTTTAAAAAATAACGATCCAAGGAAGATTGCTTCTGCCTACTTTTCACAATGTTCCTGAAACGACTGGCAAACGTCATCGAACTGCGCAAGCATACGACCTGTGTGAGCCTTTTCAGGGTGTCTTTTTTTTCTATAAATGCGTAGTGTTCATTAACAGCTGCCCGTCTTGATAATTATCTACTAATTGTTGCACCTCATGACTGTTCACCCTGGTGTCCATCAAAACCCTGTTCAACCAAATGCTCTCTCTGCAACTGATTTGGGTACTGAATGTTCAGCTGCTGACCTTCAACATAAACTGAAGTGCCTTGATCATACTGGTATGCATGTTGTAAATGATTGGTCAACACCCTCTGTTTAGCAGGGAGTGGAGATTCTACCAACCTTGCAAAGTTTCCAGTTATCCCATGAGAGAGACCTTGATCACTTACCCCATGTGAGAGATCTTGGTCACTTATCCCACTAGAGAGATCTTGGTCAATCATATCATATATGTCGTCACTCAAGAGGTGCTCTTCTTTTTCCATTTTCTGTGAAAAGATATGAGACATTTTTTTTTTAAATACACATTGACGATCCCGAAACGAATACCCTGTGCGTACTATAACAATGCTGGTACCGAGTGGCCGAGGCACGCCACCACGTACATAGATGCATGATGGGAGGGACGCTGGCCAATAGGAGAGAAGGATCTCATGGCTGCGACTAGCATCAGGAACCAATGGGAGAGCAGGAGGATGGTGGTGAGTCTACTAAGTTGGCGGCGCGCAAGTTTCAAAATTGTTATCGGTGGTTCGGGCGAATCTCGGACTTTACAGAAACTTTTCGTATGTAGAGCCGTTAAATTTTTCGTATTGGCTTTCGTATCTCGAGTTTTTCGTAAGTTGAGCCTTTCGTATCTCGAGGTACCACTGTAGCTGCAAGCTCCCTACCATGGCAGACAAAAATTCAATATTTGCAGTGGAGCCACCATCGCTAGAGTAGGTGAATAGGACCCGCCCACTTCCAGGAATGATAGTTGCAAAACTGCTAAGGGTTCCACTTCATTTGGTCTGCCATGTTATGAAGGAGTGATATGGTAATTAAATTGGAGAGAGAGAGAGAGAGAGAGAGAGAGAGAGAGAGAGAGAGAGAGAGAGAGAGAGAGAGAGAGAGAGAGAGAGAGAGAGCATCATTGGGTTGTTTGTAGTTGTCGGGAATAATTTAGAGTTTAAATGTTTTTGTGTGTTTGATGTGTCATGTTCGTGTTTGGTGTTGCTGTATGGTAGTGTGTAAGTACGTGTGTGTTTTTCTGAAGAGTGTGAGTGAGCGAGCTATCGACAGAGAAAGAGCGCGAGTGGTGGATGGATAGTTAACGATGGTTTGCTTGTTGGACGATCGTTTTGGGTTGTCTGCTGGCGTGGTTGCAGGTCAGTCAGGGAGTCAGTCTGTGATGTGCAATTTAAGAGGACAGAAATAAGGCAGTCTGTTGATGGTCAGTTGTTGTGTGATTTGATTGATTTTGATGTGCGTGTGTCTGTCCGGTAGCTGTTGAGTTGAAGAGTGTCTGTTGTGTTTGATTTTGTGTTTTTTTTTTTGGTGTTTGTGAGTTGTTTGTTGGAGACAGTGTTGGCAGTTGTTTGTATATTGATTTGTCAAGTTGTCTGATGTTGTTGTTGTGTAGTGAGTCGTTTTGTTTCTGAGCCTTTTTTTGAGTTCTTGTATGGTTTTTGATGCTTGTCTGTCTTTGTATGTTGAATTCAGCAGTTGTTGTGTCATCCAGTGTATCATCCAGTGGATGGCACAGCGTCTCGCCCCGAGTGTCTCTAGGCTAAGGTGAGTACATGTGGTTTTGTGTTCTGTCTCTTGCTAAGCCAATTGTCCTGTGTAATTAGTAATGTAAAGGGGAAAGTTTGGCTGGGGGAACTATTTACCAGCAGTGTTCAATAAAGTAAATGTGGGGAGTGGGGAGATCTTATTGCTTGCTTTACTTTGCTTGTGATCCCACCACATTATTTTGGCGCCCAAACAGGGACTGCTGGTGTGGCAGCTGCAGGACGATTGGTGTAGCGAATTCTGTGATTGGTGAAGAAAGTAAATATGGAAGGTTTGACTGAAGTGGAGAGGCTGAAGGAGGAGTTGCGGTTGTTAAGGGAAGCTAAGGAAAGAGTGGAAGAAGAGTATGAGAGGATTTGGATTGAGAATGAGGAGTATAAGAGGGAATTGGAAGGGTTGAAAGGAGTGATGAGGAGTGCAGAAGAGGGAATGAAAGAGGAAGTGAAAGAGGCCGAGCAGCGAATGGTTGAGAAGATGGATGAAAAGTTGGGATCGATGATGAGTAGTGTGCAAGAGATGATGAAAGATATTATGAAAAGGTTTTTTGGAGAGGGAGCTGTCGGAGATAGGGTTCCTGGGTCTTGTGATGGGCCAGGAGTGGTAAGGAAAGTGGAAAAGCGAGTGGATGAGAGTGCACGTGATGAAGGTGATACGATTGCAGTAAGTATGGGATAATGAATGTGGGAGATGTATCATATGAAAGTGTTGAACGAGGATTATGGGACAGGCTAGGAGGGCAAAGAGTAGTGTTAGGTATAGGAGGAAGAATGATTTTGAGGAGGCAAGAATGAATGCAGGTGAGTCATTGTCTTTGTATGTATGCCAGTTGGAGACATTTAGCTAGGAACAAGTTTGGAGACGAGGGAATATACGAGTGTAAGGAGTTAGTGAGGAAGTTGTTAGCGACTGTGCCTGAGAATGTATGAGAGTTTATAAATCTGAAATGTAAGGAGAAAATGAGATGGACTAATGAGAGGTTAATGTGGAATGATATTTTAAGAGATAGTTGGCATTACGAGCTAGATAGGTGTATGAAAGAGAGCGGAAGTGTCAGCATCAGGACCGAAGTAAATGAGGGTATGCCTGAGTTTAAGAGCTACAGGAAGTGTTAGAGCAAGTAATATTAGTGTGGTGAAACCTAAGAGAGATAAAAGTGCAAGTGTTGGAAGGTTAGGGTCAGTCGGCTGTCAGCGAAAGCAGAAGTGTTATAGATGTGGGAAATCAGGGCATAAGACGAATGAATGTCAGTGGGTGTTAGGAGCTTGTTTCGAGAGTGGGAAAACAGGTCATTTAGTGATTGAGTGTAAGAGAGATAGAGGGATATTAAATGCTACATGTGTGGACAGGTAGGCATTATGCTAGGATGTGTAAAGAACAGCATGCGAATTGTGCTGAATGTGGAATGGAAGGTCATGTAGCAAGTGTGTGTAGGCGAAAGAGGATGTGTTAGGCTGGGAATTCGGGGAAACTAGGTGTTAAGGGGATTCAGTTGGGTGGGTCCTCTAGTGTGCAGCAGTATGTTTGGGAGAATGCGATGGGTGAATAGTTGAGGGTTATTAAGTAGTAGCAAATGTCAGTCAACAAATGGGTTTGGGAGATCAACAGTTAGTGTTGGTAGAATATGGAAGAAAGTGGAAGATTATAGAGGAAGAAAATGGAAGGAAGACATGTGAACTGCATGATAAGGGTGTTAGTGTTAGAGTACGAGCGGTTGATAAGGTGTGTAATATGGTTTGCTTTGAGGGAATGAATGATACTTGTAGTGTGTGTGGGTTTGAATTGACAGCAATAAGTGAGCTTTAAGTGGGAAGTAAACCGAGTAGTAAGGTAGTGGTGGGTAGTATGGATGAAGCTTTGCAAGAGTTTGACAGCAGAAATAAGGGAAATATTGGGATATGAGCTAGAAGGTGCATATGAAGTGAGTGAGTGAGATTTGGGAGGATAATAGTGAGGGACATAATGGGAATCTGAATGAAAGTGGTTTGGAAGAAGTGAATGGTGATGTAATTGAGAGAGTATATCCTCAAACGAGCCAGGGGGCCTGCATCCGAGCATCCTTGGGTGTTGCAAAAGGCAATTTATTGTGGGTGTTGTTACTGTACAGAGATTGTTAAATGTAACGGGGGAGGTAATATGGAGGGGTGATATGGTAGTTAAATTTGACGTTTTCGAGGGTTGCCTGAGGGTCGTTGGGTTGTTTGTAGTTGTTGGGAATAACCGAGTTTACATGTTTTTGTGTGTTTGATGTGTTGTGTTCGTGTTTGGTGTTGCTGTATGGTAGTGTGTTAGTGCGTGTGTTTTTCTGAGGAGTGTGAATGAGCAAACTATTGAGAGAGAAAGAGCATAAGTGGTGGATGGAAAGTTAACGATGGTTTGCTTGTTGGGTGATCGTTTTGGATTGTATGGTGGTGCGGTTGCGGTTAAGTCAGGGAGTCAAGTCTGTGGTGAGCAATCGAAGAGGACAGAGATAAGGCAGAGTCTGTTGATGGTCAGTTGTTGTTGTATGATTTGACTGACTTTGATGTTGTGCGTGTTGTTGTGTTTCCAAGTTTTTATGACTTGTTGTGTTGTGTGTTCATACGCAAACAAACCTTCGGTCTTAACAATAGGATCATTTCTAGCACCTAGCTGGATCCGGTTAAAAAGCAGATGAAAGCAAGGAATCTTGTGATAGCTGGCTACACATGCGTAGATCGGGTGAAGAGTGGTATAGGGCCACGCATCTACGCCAGTCTTTTCTTGACCGCCTGGGCGAGAGTTGTGTTTACCTCTCTTGGCCTTTTCCCGGTTCATTGCCCGTTTCGTTTCTTCTAGTGTGTGTGTGTGTTTTACCTGGTATTATGGCTTCTTCTGCTCCTTCTCGGCGTCAGCGTATGTGCCCCAGAGTTCCTGGTTTTCTGTGTTCTCGGTTTTTGGCTTCGGCAGAGACCGACCCTCACATCACATGCAGTAGGTGTTGTTCCAATTTTTGTACTATTACAAATCCTTGCACGGAATTCCGGGTATGGCCTAAGGAGTAGTGGAGAAAGTTTTATGGCAATAGGGAACATCGGAGAGTCTCGACTCTTCCTACTTCGGAGGGCTTTGCTCCTATTCCCGATGTTTCGTCTTTCGCAGTAGTCAACCCCCACAGTAGCGTTGTCCCTGTATCCCCTTCCTTTTCTTCAACGATTGGAGGTCGCCATGGTAATATTTGTAATGTAGCCCCCTCCTCCTTGGGGGCTTTTTCAGTTCCTGAGAAGGGTGAGGTTTTTTCATCATTCTCTTCTCTTCCAGCGTTGGAGGGGTCCAAAATGGCAGCGATTTGGAAGACTCTTGGGCTAGGGGTACCCATCCTTGGAGGGGTTGCTAGCGCATTTTGTGGAGGCTCGCACTCCCCCTTCCCGGTCTGGCCAGGCCATCCCCCCCTCCTCCTAGCCTCAACTACATGGATAGCAGCAGTTGGCCATCTTGTATTGCTCTGCCAGTGTCTACCGCGGCTTCAAGTCAGTGACACGCTGCGGCATCAGCCACGTTGATGATGTCACGGGATCCATCTTTGTATATTCCTCCGCGAGGGGAAGCCATGACGTCACCGCCGCTTGTGACATCACTCTCATCGATGACGTCTCTCCCAGTCGTCTCCTCTGATCCGCCTGCTTAGCAGAGATGTCATCACTGCCGCCCAGTTCGCAATATCTCCCTTCCTTGTCTTTGGAGCCTTCTCTGCCACATCAGTCTGAGGTCATATGCCAGGCAGTGCTTCAGAGGTTGGACTCTGTATTGGATGTGAAGTTGGCTGCCTTATCGGTTGGGAGGACTGGTAGGAAACATGTTGCTTCGTCCCCACCTTCTGAGAAGAGTGCGCATAAGAAATCAGTGCTGTCTTCCTTTCCCTCTTCCCCCTCTACGCCTCGTCGGCGTATCAAGCGTTGGAAGGCTAAGGACTTTGCCCTTCCTTCGCCTTCAAGGGAGGAACAATGCGGACATGTTCCCGAGGGTGCTGTGGTTTCGGACAGTATTAGTGGTGTGCGTTATGTAGGGGTTGCTTCGTCCTCTGCCTCGTATCTTGAACGTCCAAACCCCCAACCCCCTCCGTCCTTGCACATCGTGAGCGTGTTGCAGCCTCCCCTGCCCGTGCATGTGATGTTAGTGCTCTTTCTTCTCCAAGGCCTATTCATCACTGTAAGGATCTGAAAGGCGCCTGTCAAGAGGTCGAAGGTGGTGAGCACGGAGTTGGCGCAACTGGAGTGTTTGCCTGCCTCTCTCACTGGTGCTTCCAAGAGTTGAATCGATTCAAGGGATTCTACATCTATCTCGAGTGTTCGAGTTTCCCCCCCCCTTCTCACATACGTACGGCCGCCACGCCCGTGACCATTCATGGACATGTAGAGTCATCTGTTGAGGTAAGTGATGTGCTTAGTGTTACAGTGGATCTGTCTTGGAAGTCAACGCTTGGACCCAGCCCAGACAGGTTAGTAGGGCTTTCGGACTGTTTGGCTGCTAACCCTTCTGTTTATTTGGATGGAGAAGGCGCATTAGAAGAGCCTACACACCCTTCTCATCGTCGGTCTCCAGTGTCGGAGCAGGAGGAGGGAGACACAAAGGAGTTTCTGTCTTCCTTTTCGGAAGTTGTTGATCTCATTTGTGGGTTTAACAATTTAAAAAGTAGGACACAGGCTCAGTCGTCTTACACTCCTTCTTGCTTGGAAGCCTTGGTGGGAGCTACTCAGGACCCCCAATCATCTCTTCAGCTTCCTTTGTCGTGGCACATTCAGTCAGTCTTGCAGAAGGTTAACGCCTCTGTTTCTGACCGGGAAGGTTCACTTCGCTCTAGGGGCTCTACCAAACTACTACCCCCACCTCTCACGAGACATAGAAAGTACTATATGCTACAAGCTCTGCGTTTTTGTTGTTGCTCCACCTTAACCCAGACGTCATTCGCCTGATGCCGGGTTTGACTTTGGAACAGGTGAGGTCGGTGACTCCGTCCTTATCTCTGCAAGATGCCTCAGCTTTAGAATCTAAGGCAGCCTCCATGTTGCAGACAGTTTCTTGGCTGGACCTCTGGTCTGTGGTTATTGCCACGATAGCTTATGACAGGTCCCCTGAAGGGTTGGTGAGTGCCGCCTCGCTTGCCAGTCTATTGCAGTCCGAGGGCAAGGTGTTTTCATATTTGGCTCACCTCAGTGCCAAGTCATGGGCTAATCCTTCTGATTAGGAGGGACGCGGCTTTGTCTAGGATGGAGAGATCGCTCGATAACGAGTCTCTGCTGGCATTGAGGAACAGAGATCTGTTAGAGTCCCAATTTTTGTTTCCTCGGACAGAACTCGAAAATGCGATAGACACACGCAGGGCTGACACCAAAGATAGACTGGTGCACCAGGCTGTGTCTAAGTCGGAGTCTCGTGCTCGGAGACGTCCGGCTCCCCCCCCCGGGGCCAGCAGCAGTTGAGGAGATCGCCGCCTGGTAGGCCATCGAGGACCTCGAGTTCGGCAGGGCCTTCCCATTTGACACAGCCTAAGTCTCAAGATCAACGCCCCTTTTGCTCCCGTTCCTTTAAGCTAAGAAGGGGCCCAAGGGGCAGAGGTCAAGGGGGCTGTCAGTAGGTTAGGCGCCTCTCCCTCTCTTGCGCCATGGGTGGGGGGGTGCCTGGCTGGCCATTGGGACAAGTGGCATAGTTATGGGGCAGAGAAGTGGGTGGTAGATGCCTTTCGGGTGGGATACAGTGGTGCCGTTTTTTCTTCAACATTGGCTTTTAGCAGTGTCACCATATGCAGTTCATCTGATTTTTTACATTATTTATGATTTTATGGTTAGAATGCATATTTTCCGATGTAGAATTATTTTCCGTGATGGTAGAAAACTACACGTCACTAGCTTAACATAAAGTATTTTTGACGAAGACAAATAAAGGATTTCAATAAAAATAAATTTGTATAAGTAGGCGGGATATGTTTTAGAGCTTTATTTTCATAAAACAGCAAAGTGAAGAATTTTCTTCTTCAGTGCCGTGGCCTGTGGTTGGAAAAGCCACAGGGGGGTTGCCAGATGTCACCAGAAAGCCACACTAATAGATGAAATTCCTCAAAACGGCAACCCTGGTGGGAAACCTGCTACCATTCGACTTCTCTCCTCTTCTGTCGGACAAGCCACAGCTCAGGAAGGTGTATCCTCCAGATTCTCAGAAGTTCTTGGCTCTTCGGGAGGAAGTGCAGAAAATGCTGGCCAAAGACGCGATAGAGGAAGTAGTGTGTCCATCCCCAGGGTTTTTCAGTCATATCTTCTTGGTGCCCAAGGCATCGGGAGGATGGAGGCCCATGATCGACTTATCCACCTTGAATCGCTTTATCAAGAAGACACGGTTCAAGATGGAGACCCCGCGCTCGGAGTTGGCAGCTGTAAGGGAAGGCGACCTCATACTGTCGATAGACTAGGTACGCATACTTCCAAATCCCTGTTCATCCCAAGTGCAGGAAGTTCCTTCGCTTCTCTTTTGCGGACTAGATCTTCGAGTTCAAGGTCTTGTGCTTCGGGCTGACGACAGCCTCTCAAGTGTTTACAAGGGTCTTCTCTCTCGTGTCAAGTTGGGCCCATGCTCAGGGGATCTGTTTGCTGAGGTACCTCGACGATTGGTTAGTCTTGGCAGTTTCCAGGGAGAAGCTGCTGCAGGACAGGGATCGTCTTCTTCGGTTCTGTCTGGACCTGGGCATATTAGTCAACCAGGAAAAGTCGAAACTCGTACCCACTCAAAGGATTCTCTACCTGGGCATGGTCATCGATACGACAGTGGTGAAAGTTTTCCCGTCAGATCAGAGATTAGAGAAGTTGCGGGCTGTAGCGCGCAACTTCCTGACAAAGTCACATCAGTCAGCTCATCAGTGGCAGGTTCTTCTGGGAGTGTTATCTTCCCTGGAGAAGCTGGTCCCTCATGGGCGTCTTCATCTTCAGTCTCTGCAATGGAAACTGGGAGAATTCTGGTCTCCGGCGGGGGACTCTCCCCTGTTTATGATTCCTCTGTCTTTGGAAGTGAGAGAAGACCTTCGTTGGTGGTTCGACGACCAGAATCTGCTGAAGGGTGTCCCTCTGCGTTCTCTTCCACCGGACTTCCTTCTGTTCTCGGACGCCTCCCTCACAGGTTAGGGTGTGCACTTAGGCGGCCTCATTGCTTCAGGCGTTTGGAGTTTGGAGGACTAGCAGCAACATATCAACGTCTTGGAGTTCAAGGCGGCTTTCCTGGGTCTGAAGGAGTTTTGGGGGAAGGTAGAGGGTCATTCTGTCGTTCTCATGTTGGACAACACCACGGTGGTAGCCTATGCGAACAAACAGGGAGGCCTGGTTTCTCAGCAACTTCACGCCTTGACCGTCGAGCTTCACCAGTGGGCAATCGGCAATTCAGTAGAGCTCTCAGCCAGGTATATCCCAGGGAAATGGAACGTGGCCGTAGACAAACTCAGTTGCCGGGATCAGATCCTAGGCACAGAGTGGTCCCTTCATCAAGTGGTGGCAGACAAGCTTTTCCAGATTTGGAGGAGACCCATGCTGGACCTTCTCGCGACACACTACAACAGGAAGCTGGAGCTGTTCTGTTTAGTGGTTCCAGATCCTTTAGCATTGGCAGAAGACGCATTCCAACAACCCTGGGACAACCTGGAGGTGTATGCCTTCCCTCCGTTTTGTTTGGTCCGTCAGGTTCTGAACAGGCTGATGAGTTCACAGGGTCTCAGGATGACTGGTAGCCCCTCTGTGGCCTCAGGCAGAATGGTTTCTAGATCTGCTGTTGTTGTCAAAGGTTCCGAGGGAGATTCCCCCTTGGTGGCATCTTGTGTGTCAGCCCCATGCGGAAAGGTTCCACCAGTCAGTAGAATCCCTGTCTCTTCACGGTTGGAGGCTATCGAGTATCTCCTCCGAGCGAGAGGCTTTTCTCAGAGAACAGATGGGCACATGTCCAACAGTCTTAAGAAGTCAACCTCTGCAGTTTACCAAGGCAAATGGGCGATCTACTGTGATTGGTGTTGTAAACGGGGGTTTTCTCCACTTGCGACCTCTATTCAGCGAATAGCAAACTTTTTAACCTTCCTCAGAGACAAGAAACGTTTGTCCGTTTCTGCTATCAGAGGCTACACTACAGGGCGGCACTGAGTTTGGTGTTACACCTTAAGGGTATCGACATCTCTTCCTGGGAACTTTCCCTGCTAGTTAGGGGTTTGAGCAGTTAAGTTCTCCTAAAGAGCTCAAGCCTCCAACGTGGGATGTTTCCTTGGTGCTTAAGAGCTTAACTAAGAGTCCCTATGAGCCCTTGCGTTGCTCATCTGACAGGAATCTGACGCTCAAGACAGTTTTCCTTTTGGCTTTGGCATCTTCCAAGAGGGTAGGAGGAGCTCCACGGTCTGAGTTATGAGGTGAAGCACACCAGGGGTTGGAAGTCCGTGTCCTTCGAATTTGTCCTGGAATTTGTGGCAAAGACTCAAAATCCCTCGGTGCATGATGGACAGGTTCACTTCTTTTTCCATTCCATCACTGACTGAATTTGTGGGTGGTGATGCTCAAGAGCTTTTGTTGTGCCCTGTCCAGGCTCTGCGTTGCTATCTTAAAAGGACCAGGCACCTTAGACAGGCTGTTGCAGATTTTTTGTTTGCACAGGCCATACAAAGAAAGAGGTGTCTAAGAATACTATATCATTTTGGATAAGGGAAGCCATCAGATAGGCATACTTGACTCTTGATGATTCCACCACCACGTCTGTGCAGGCTACAGCACATGACGTTAGAGGTACTGGTCCCTCTCTGGCTTTCAAAAAGAACTTGGCTGTACAGAATGCTGAGCGCAGGTACTTGGTTACGCCAGTCCACGTTCACCTCCTTCTATCTTAAGGATGTTGCCCATAGATCTATGGGTCCTGTGGTGGCTGCCCAACAGGTTGTGTAACTCATAGTTGCCCTTAACAGGGCACCTTTGTATCTTACCTAAGATGACTGTGTGGATGAGAGAATGAATGAGTTGGCTGGTCTCCTTCTTTCTCTTGTACCTTTCCTTCTTCCTTCGGGCGGTTTAAGGAATAGACACGTCATTTGCTGGACTGGTCTGATACGGGTAAGGTAGTCATACTGGTAGTGTGGTCGTGCAATATACAATATCTTACGCACTATTTGGTAGCATAGGCTCCACTCCTTGGCAAGGAGGAGTCAGGAGTAATACAAACCGTAGTGTCTTGGTTTGTTATTGGACAGTCAAAGTTTCTCTTTGGTTCCCTATAAAATGGTTATTCCTTATATCATTGTAAGTCACTCAGGTTCTGAGTGGTTAGATATCAGTTTATCTAGCTTCTCAACAGGCTTCAGTCCCTCTCCAAGAACTATTTCTTTTGAGAGCTGGACTGGTGGGTAGGCCCCCAACCGGTTTAGAGTCTATCCTATTGTTAAGACCGAAGGTCTGTTCACATATGAACAAATGAGAAATTTTCTAAGACAATTTGTATTTTTCATAGCTACAAACCTGAGGTCTTAACATTATACTGCCCACCTCTAGCTGCCCCTCTATATGTTAAGTCACAACAACTTTACAATACCAGTATCAATCACGAAACACAAAATAACACTGGCTGCTTCTGACTGACCGTCTTTTCCAACTTGCTAACTTGTCACGACTTCCCAGACTTCCTCAATTCTTCCGACTCTCGTAACATACCCTAGCCACTGATATACTTGGTGATCGCCACAACAGACACATGCTTACACCCGCCATCAAACCACTCCCATTCACCCCTCCACCAGTTTTCTCTCTCTCTCTCTCTCTCTCTCTCTCTCTCTCTCTCTCTCTCTCTCTCTCTCTCTCATGCAACCCTTGAAGATGTCGTGAAAATTAAATTACCATTTTCACTCCTCCATACCCTACTCAGTGGGATCTTTGCAGTCATGGAGGTTCACTGGATGACTGATGAAGATTAAAAAAGGGGTGCCCTTACCCTGGGCATAGATCAGATAAAAACAACCCTGTCACTAAAAAACCAAATACCACCCTACCATTAAAAATTGGAGGGTACTCTGGGTATCAAGTACCCCCAGGCTTCCCAAAAAACTCAACACCAATCAAGGCTAGAAGATAGTAGAGGGATATATGTGCCCCCTATGCTTCCTCTCCCAACACTATGCCAGCCACTGATAAAGGACCCAATGAACAATCAGCAAAATAAGTGAGGATACAGTTTTCATTAGCTTTTGTTAATCGAATTTCCCATTTTTTTTAATGAAAAAACAATATTTACTCTTTTTCCTTCATTAACAGGAATATTATCGATCATCGTAAGTGGTGACTGTAATTATTTTAGTTTCTACAAATTTATGTTTGTATTCCAAAGCGTTTAAAGTTAGCTGACGTCAATGGCAGTCAATGCTGCGAATAGCTAAGGTAGGTTGAGCCGATCTAGTTGAATCCCCTAGAGCGTTTTCTATGATGTGAGGAGAAGCCCGAGAACTTCGAGTGGGAAAGCACAAGTCACTATACTGGCTTATGTAACTGCTTTCACACTTTGATTACTTTGACGTTGACATGGATCGAATGCTAGTTGCTGTTTACAAAGCTACTGTCATTAAAAAGCAGTTCGTAGTTAGTGTACACGGCTGCATTACTTTACTGCGAGGCTGAAAGATCTCCCAACACATCAGCATTTTTTGCACGCTATAAAACTTTCATTGTCTGTGCAATAATATGTAATAATCATTTACTATGGTCTGTATGGTAGTTCTACAAATTTTTAGTTTTTCATTGTCTGTGCAATATGTAATAATCATTTACTATGGTCTGTATGGTAGTTCTACAAATTTTTAATGTTAAATTCGATGAACTTACAGGTAAATCTTGGCCTAGAATGAGAGAGAGAGAGAGAGAGAGAGAAAAAAAGACACCTTTTTCAGAATGGATGTTTCCTCCATCTCTTTACTTATCATATCTTCTAGTTAAATATGTAAGTTAAAAAAAAACAAAAGAGAATGATAAAAGTATTGTAAGTAACATTATAACCATTGCTTAATGCTGCAGCCATAAACATCTGAATGAAAACAGTTGTTTTGCTACAACAACCGAACCGAATCTGATAACAATAATGTTTTGCTTGCATTTCATCCACTGTACTTTAGTAAATAATTACCATAGTTTTGTTCCAAATGGCATTAATTAAGTTGAATAGGACTGATATATTTTTACATTTATTTACTATGGAGAAAATATCGGCACAGAAATATAGTAATAAATTAAAGCTGCATTTGTAGCCGAAACTGAGAAAACAATGTTCATACTGCAAATGGCTATAAATTATCATGCATCAGTAACATGGATGAAACTCGACTGCAAATAATAGTGGAGAAAAAATAATTTTAATAAATAATGCTGCGAATGAAAGAACAGATTTTACTGTTGTTTTCATGCTGATAAAAGATAAATATGTAAAGCTCATATCATGATGAAATAGGGTAAAAATAGCAAAAAGAATGCTAATTTTTTGTTTACACAAAAAACCATGATCCTGGCGCCATCTATTAATGAAAACATTTCGACTTTAAAACACTTCATATAATGAAACATAACCTTGTCCCATATACATAGTTTCTAGAGATTTATTTATGCTAAATAGAATCAAGAAAATTGTTCTGAATTGCATTAATGTAGCAAAATGAACTTGTCTCTATCAGCTGATTTTTCTAAACCAAAACATGATCAGTTTGTTTGTATTGTATAATACAATAGTAATACAGGCAGTTCCCAGTTAGCAGCAGGGTTCCATTCTCAGCGGGGTGCTGATAAGCAAAAACCGCCATTAACCAAAACTCTGCAATTTATGGCACTTATGTCACCAAGTTTTGCTTAATGCCACCGATAACTGGTTAATGGCTTCACTGTTAAGAATGTTATGGCGCCATAACTCTATTATTGGCATCTTATGGTGGGCAATAACTGAAACTCTGCCCTTATGGCACCATAAATCACTGATTTTATGACGCTAGACAAGCGCAATAAAACTGGATCGCCATTAACCGAGGCCACTGATAACTGGGGATTGCCTGTATAAGATTACATAGTATTATTGGAAACAGCAAAATAAAGGATAACTTTTTAAAAGAGCCATGGAAAAGATGCATACAGGCAGTTCCGGTTATTGGGTATACGGTTTTATGGGGCTTGCATAGCGCTAAAAAATCAGCAATTTATTGCACTATAACGGGTCGAGTTCCGGTTATTGGCGCCATAAGGTGCCAATAATGAGTTATAGAGCCATAAATCACCAAGTTTCGGTCAAAGGCAATCAGCATCCCTACAAGAACGGAACCCCCACCGAAAACCAGGGATTGCCTATATTTGTTATGTTTGTATTTTATAAGGCGGTCTTGGCACTTAGGCTAAGCTACCGATAACTGAGGCGGGTAAAACAAAGTTATAAATATATTGAACAAGCGCCATAAAACCGAAATGCCAGTAATCAATACCAACGGTAACTGGGGGCTGCATGTATATATATGTACGAACGTATGTATTATATAGACATATATATTATACAAATAAATTATATACAGGTGGTCCCAGCTATCAGCTGCTTCGCTGTATGGCGCTTCAGTTTTATGACGGTTTTTTAAAACATTCATTTAAAAAGAAGGTTTCTTATGGCGCCACATTTGGCTTTCGGTGCTATAAGCCACCCAGAAAATCTTAAAAAATCCCAAGAAAACCTTACTTTTAATGCTTTGTGTGTATTAAAACATGTAAAGTACATTTTTATTAAATTTTTCTTAAAAAAACAAAAAACTTAAAATATCGATGATTTTGCATTCTTCCTCAGATTGGCGTTGTAAGCGTTATAGCCATAACCCTGGAACATGTGTCGTAAACATGGAAATAATTTCCGATAAACATAATTGAAGTGCCGTAACCTCAAAACGTCGTACGCTGAACCCGTCGTAAGCTGGGGACTGCCTGTATATACACACATACATACATATATATATATATATATATATACACACACACACCTATAAAACACATATGCATGCACACACATACTATATATATATATATATATATATAATATATATATATATATATATAATATATATAATATATATATATATATATATACAGGCAGTCCCCGGGTTACGACGGGGGTTCCATTCTTTGTAAGCCGTTGTAAGCCGGAACGACGTTCTTGAAAACATGTCCACAGGGAAAATTTTTACTAATTTGCAATTTTTCTGAGGGCCGTATCTCTAAAATTATCACTAATTTACTTTTTTCATGTGCAACACTGTGTATTCACAAATTACTGTATATTTTCATTAAAATACACGAGAGAGAGAGAGAGATTACATAAAACCATTAAATTCGTTGACCATTGTATGGCATTGTTAAGCTCCGAGTGTCACTGGAGTTATGAGGTAGGGAAATTGATACAGAAAAGACGAAGGGAAGAATTTTTTTTTGAAATTAGTTATTGTATTATTATTTATTATTATTTGAAAACATATAATAACATGTGCATCTACCATAAAAATTCTCATCTCAGTAAGAAAGAGGAATTATCCTTACAAGTGAAATGGAAAGGTTATTTTCATCTCTTTAAAATACAACCATTATGAATTTTGTAATTAAAGTTTTACTATTATTATTATTATTATTATTATTATTATTATTATTAAATAACTGAAATTATCAATAAACATTTTACATACTAGTACCATAAAAATTCTTTCATCTCGGTAAAAGAGAGAGAGAGAGTGTTTATCTCTCTCTGTTCTCTCAAAAAATACTTATAATGCTTCCAGCGAAAGAGAGGGAGGGAGTTACCACTATGACACATTATTATCTTGTTTTTTTCTTTCCAATGATATCTTTCTCTCTAAAATTGGATAATAAATAACCAAGTAATGGTTACCGACATGTGCATAAGTATGTTTTTGAGTTATGAGCTCCCAAAGATTTGCGATGTAAATTTTCGCTTTTTTCTTATAAAAGTCAAAACAACATTATTATAATTACTTTATTTGTACTTTTATTGTTGATTTCTACATCAAGGATCCTGGTCCTACCCCTAAAAGTGGTATTAATACCCTCAGCGCGACACCAGACAATGATGTTGACGGCGAGACATGAGACAATGCGGGCAGCTGATAACAATGAATTTTCGTGTTTTTCTTTCAGCACTCTCCTGGCCTTCGCTAATTTTGCTAGCCTTAGTTGCTGAGTAGCCTTCTTGATCTTAGGTAACTTCGGCATTGCTATAAGTTCACTAAGAAGTTATAAAAACAACATAAATAGCTAGTAACCAAACGCAAGTGCCTACGTGCATGTAACTCCATTGACGTCTGTGGCGTAACTGAGTCATTCTCTGAGTCTCCCCTATAAATAACCGCTCTGAGCAGCTCGCTTCTCCCCCCGTGTCACACTACCTTTTATTGCTACCAGATGTATGAGAATTTCGAAAAAAATCTTTAAAAAATTGCTGTATATATGCAAAAATAAACGCTATATCTTCATTATTTGTAAAAATAATTGGCTGAAACTTCTGGAAAGCATGCAAGGCATGTTTCTGCATAGATACAAGTAATAACTCGATTTTTTATTTTTTCAAGTTGACATGTCATCCGCCATAGTGGACGGTCCCCTTAAATAAGGATAACCCTCTCTCTCTCTCGCCACAGAGATACGTATGTCATAGTGGTAACTCTCGCCCTCTGTTTGGGCAGGAAGTGTATGTATAAGTATATCTTTAAGGACATTACTACATTTTATGGTAAAATAATAATTACAGTATTAGTTTACAAATATAATATTAAGATTAATGAGATTAAACAGTAATAATAACATTCTCTCTCTCTCTCTCTCTCTCTCTCTCTCTCTCTCTCTCTCTCTCCTCTCTCTCTCTCTTCTCTTACTTATGTATGTTTCTTTGTTGTGTAGTACAAACAAATGATTTACCTTATAACTAATTTTCAAATATTAATAAGATTAATTAAAAATAGTGATTCCCAGTCTTTTTATCCACATGCAGGAAGGTGGGCGGGGGAGTAAATAACAGTTTGATATATGAGTTGGCGGAGGGGAATGAGTCGGAGTCTAGGAGTTATTCTCTCTCTCTCTCTCCATTATTATTCTCTTTGTCTCAGAAATAATTCATAATTTCACTCTTGATGGTCAGATATATAATGTTGCCATTCAATGGTCTCTCACTCTCTGTTATTGGCTGTGGGTATATATTTTTAATGGTAAAATGTTTAAAATTACTTTGAAATGATATTAATAATATAACCTCAAAGATAAATACAGTAATAGGTTAGTAATTTTAGGTATATTTGAAGTAGGATGTTATTTAAAGTATACATTTGGTATCTGAACTTCCAAGATAGGCAATTACAGGCAGTCCCCAGGTTATGACGGCTCCGGCTTACGACGTTCCGAGGTTACGACGCTTTTTCTTAAATATTCATTGAAAAATCCGCCCTGGGTTACGACGTTTGTTCCGAGGTTACGACGCTGGCGCTTCCGATGCTCCGAGTTAACGACGCTTTAAAAAACGCATACTATGATAAAAATCCTTTATAGTTTAGCACAGTATTTTAATAAAAATAAGTTTCTGGTTAGATTACAACAAAAATTTTGAGGTTATGATGATTTTCAACACTTTTTATGTCGTATTTTTCTATGTTTTTTAGTGACGCCTCATATGCGGAACTAGTTTCCGAGGGAATGAATACTAGCTTGCGATGCGCAAAGTTTATAACAGTCCAAAAGCGCAAATAATGAAAAAATCATTGCTTGTTTCCAGTAATAATAACAAAATTAAGTTTCTGGTTAGATTACAACGCAAATTCCAAGTATCCAAAGAGAGACATTATCCAGTAATTTGATCAGAGAGAGAGAGAGAGAGAGAGAGAGAGAGAGAGAGAGAGAGAGAGAGAGAGAGAGGCATCTTGGCAAATGAGATCATTTGCCAATGGTCTTGGGGATTGACGTAACGTTTATTTTCTGAACAGATAGGACAGAGAAGTGTTCGTTTCATTAAACGGCCTCTGACTCATGCCAGTAAATGTTTTGTTGATACTAATATATAAGCCTATTTAAAGATATTTTTACTTTAATTAGTCTATATGATACGTAAATAGTAATCAACTGTTCTTGTAGCCCTCAAGATTTGGCAAAATCACTCCAGGTTGTAAATAAAACTTCAAGAATGTAGTGTCTCCAGAGGATTACAATAGTTTTTACCTTCAAGAACCAGCATTTTTTTATGAAAATAACTCCAGGTTGTACATAAAACTACAGGAAACAACATGTAGTGTAACCAAAGGATTACAAGTAAGGTCGGAACCTCCGTCATAACCCGGGGACTGCCTGTATATGCATTTTTACTGGTGGTTTCAAATATTTGCCGGGGTGTCTGGTACACATCCCCCTCGAATACGGATATATATACATATACATATATATATATATATATATATATAGATATATATATATATATATTTAAAGTGGTACCTCGAGATACGAAAGCTAATATGAAAAATTTTACGGCTCTACATACGAAAATTGCTCAAGATACGAAAGATTGTTGCTGTAAAGTCTGAGATTCACCCGGACCACCGATAACAATTTTGAAACTCGCGCGTCGCCAACTGAGTAGACTCGCCATCATCCTCCTGCTCTCCCATTGGTTCCTGATGCTAGTCACCGCCATGAGATCCTTCTCTCCTATTGGTCAGCATCCTTCCCATCATGCATCTACTACATAGCAGCGTGCCTCGGCCACTCGTCCCAGCATCGTTATCGTACGCATGCGGTATTCGTTCGTTCTAACGATTTAGTTTATTAACGTAAATTCATTAGTGATTTCGTTGCAGTATACGTACTTTATCGTGTTGTGTGAGAACTTTACTCTACTTATACGTAAATTACGTACAGTATATACGTAGTCATGGGTCCCAAGAAAGTTGAAATTCACAGAAAGAAGAGGATGCTCTCTTTGGAGACGAAGATGGAGATTATCAAGAAGTATGAAGCTGGTATGCGATTGAGTGTGATCGCCAAGGAATACAGCCGAAATCCGTCGACAATAGGCACCATCCTTAAGCAGAAGGATGTCATCAAAGCAGCTACACCTTCCAAGGGCATCACTATTTTGGCCAGCAAGAGGAGCCACGTGCACGATGAGATGGAAAGGTTTCTTCTTGTCTGGATAAAAGACAAAGAAATCACGGCGATACGATAACGGAGACGGAAATCTCCCACAAGGCCAGCGATATTTTCGGCGATTTGATTGCCCAGGCCGAAGACGACGGAGGAGAAGGGACATCGACGCCAACCCCAGACTTCAAGGCTTCGCATGGGTGGTTCGAGAAATTCCGTAAACGGACTGGCATCCATTCGGTGGTGCGGCATGGGGAGGCTGCCAGCTCGGACACGAAAGCAGCCGAAGCCTTTAAAAAGACATTCGACGAGATGATGACCAAGGAAGGCTACAGTTCTCAGCAAGTATTCAACTGTGATGAGACCGGCCTTTTTTGGAAAAAAATACCTCGTCGGACGTACATCACGCAGGAAGAGAAGAAGCTACCCGGGCATAAGCCTATGAAAGACAGGCTTACGCTCGCACTTTGTTCCAATGCTAGTGGGGATTGCAAGGTGAAGCCCTACTGGTCTATCATTCCGAGACTCCTCGAGCCTTCAAGGCCCACAAAGTGCTTAAGGAGAAGCTTCCAGTAATGTGGAGGGCTAATGCAAAAGCCTGGGTAACAAGGCTTTTGTTCACAGAGTGGGTAAATCTGTGTTTCAGCCTGACAGTGAAGAAATTCTTGGATGAGAAGCGCCTCCCTCTGAAATGTCTGCTGGTGTTGGACAATGCCCCTGCCCACCCTCCTGGCCTCAAAGAAGATATCCTAGCAGAGTATTCCTTCATCAAGGTTCTTTATCTTCCGCCTAACACCACCCCTCTCCTCCAGCCCATGGACCAGCAAGTGATATCGAACTTTAAGAAGCTGTATACGAAACATCTTTTCAAGAGATGTTTCGACATCACCGATACCACAAACCTCACCTTGCGTGAATTTGGAAGGAGCATTTCGATGTTGTCATATGCATCCGACTCATTGACTAAGCTTGGCAGGATGTTTCGAGGCGAACTTTGAATTCCTCGTGGAGGAAACTCTGGCCTGATGCCGTATACCCCCGAGACTTCAAGGGATTCGATGTGGGCGAAGCTGGTGCTGCAGATTCAGAAACAGTTGACAATCCTGAAACTGTTTTGCAACCAGATCTTGAAGAGATCGTTGCACTCAGCAAGTCCATGGGGCTGGTTGTTGACGAGGACGACATCAACGACCTTCTCGAGGAGCACCAAGAGGAGCTTACGACGGATGACCTGAAGGAGTTGGAGGCCATGCAACATAACGTCGTTCAAGAGGAGTTCTCTAGCAGCGGCGAGGAGGACGACGACGACCCTATGACAACGGCAGAAATTAAGGATGTTCTAGCTGCTTTTCATAAAGTGCAATCGTTTGTTGAAAAAAGACACCCCGAAAAGGCTTACACAGGTCGTATGCTTGCGCAGTTCCATGGGGCTTGCCTGAGTCGTTTCAGGAACATTGTGAAAAGTAGGCAGAAGCAATCTTCCTTGGATAGTTATTTTTTAAAAGAGGCCTTTAGCATTAATAGCAGGAGTAAGCAAAAAGGAAGAACCAAGTGATATTAAAAAACAGAAAGTTGAAAGTGGTGATGAAGTTGAAATTTTGTATTAAAAAGAAAAACGTACACAAAGTATAAAAAAGTACAAAAAAATATGTAAAAATCAAAAAGAAAAAAAAAAATTTTTAATTTTAGTTTTTTGTAAAGTTAAGTGTTACAGTTTTGTTAATGTGTTTCGTAAAGTTAAGTGTACGTACATACATACATATCTGCCGTTTGTCCTCCTCCTCTGTCGCCACTTTCGGAGATAGCCTCACTCGAAAGGTAAGCTTCCACATTTTACTACATATGTACAGTATTTCTTGTATACCATGTACACTAATACACTTTATTTACAGGTAATTAGCAGTATGTATTGTTAGGTATTGAATGGTCCAAATTGTTGTAATATTTCATTGTTTATAGGTCAATTTAGCTTTATTATGAAATTTACTGGGGTGTTTTTGGAGGGCTTGGAACGGATTAGCCATTTTACATGTAAAATGCGGTCCAAGATACGAAAAACTCATGATACGAAGGGCGCCTCGGAACGGATTAATTTTGTATCTCGAGGTACCACTGTACATATATATATATATATATATATATATATATATATATATATATATATATATATATATATATGTACAGTGGTTTACCTTGAGATACGAAAATTAATCCGGTTCCGAGACGGCCTCGTATCAAGAGTTTTTCGTATCTTGGACCACATTTTACATGTAAAATGGCTAATCCGTTCCAAGACCTCCAAAAACACCCCAGTAAATTATATTCCAGGCCTAAAACACATGTTCTAGGTTACGACGAAGAATATGACTCCAAAAAGGCAAAATACTGTACATACTTGGAGTAATATTCAACTGCATGTAATGTTCAACCCCCTTTTTACTGCATATATTGTAGGACTTTTTAGCATGTCCCTTAGGAATAAGCCTAGCTATGTTAGTGGTTGCTACTGTAGCCTAGTCTATGATTCTGACATCTAAACCTAAGAGCTAAAAGCTTAGAATATGCCAATAAAATGTATAAATAATCAGTATGTACAGTGGTCCCCCCGTATTCGCGGGGGATGCGTACCAGACCCCCCCGCGAATAGTTAGAATCCGCGAATGTTTGTAACCCCCTCCAAAAATACTCAGAAAACTTAGCTATCCTTAACATGCAAACACCAAAGTAGCTAAAAGGACCATCCTTCATCAAATATACATAAAACATCCTATTATGGTTCATATTAATCTTTGAATATTATTAATACTGTTTTAAAGTAAATCTTACATTTTATGGTTATACATAAATACTACATACGTATTATGTACGTACTGCATGACTTAGTTACGTATGTGAAAATAATTCAGTCCCCCATAAGTATTCAGTCATGCACGTTTTCTTTCATACTGTTACTATTTGAGACATCCATTTTCTTTTTACAAGGGAAACAAATGTATGTGAAATCAGAAGCGATAGAGAGAAAGAACAAAATTTGTATGAACATTAAACAATTGTTTTTACGCTAGTACAACATATGTAAACTGGGTACTCACCAGTGATGAATGTTGATTAAAGATGATGATGATGAATTAGCCGTGCAGTCCGATGAATGACGATGAAGATATGACTGCACAGCTAAGCAGAGGAGTTACATATCCTCTGAGGGCGCCTCTTCACCTTCAGGAGGCGCTTCGGGAGGCAGTGACTCAGGCGATTTGGGAGGCACTTCTTCAGGCGATTCAAGAGGCTTTGGAGGGTCTTTCTTCGTTCGTGTGATGAACATTGTGATTGGCAACTGCTGCCGTTTTGCTTCTTTTCATGGTGGTGAGAGCTTGATTATAGGGCTCCAGTGCTGTGTCTAGAATATTAGAAAAACTTCAAGGAGCGCTCCATGTAAGGATCCCGTGTTGCGACAAACTCCTGGAGGTCGTTTACCATTTTTTTTAACTTGGGACAGGCGTTCCAAAGTCAGGCCCTACTCCTCCTCCTCCTGATCCTCTCCTGAACCTGGAGTGTCTTCTTCCTCGCTGGCGGACTTCGTCAGCTCTTCCAAGTCCTGGTCGGTAAGGGGGTCAGAGTGGGCATCAATGAGGGTGCCGACTTCTTCCTTGGTGATATCCTCAAAGCCCTCACCACCAAGAATTTTTGCCAACTGGACTGCCTTATTAATGGCTGAATGCTGGATTTCCTGGGGAGAAAAGCCTGTATAATTATGGACACAGTCTGGCCACAACTTACTCCAGCAGGCATTCAGTGTCTCCTTCTTCATGTCCTTCAACGACCGGTCAATGACAGACAGACACGTGGCAATCGTGAATTTATGCCAATAATCTTTCAGCGTAAATTCACTGTCACGGTCCATTGCATCAACAAGGTGCTGGAGGGAGTTCCCGGTGTAGAGTGCCTGAAGGCACGGATGACGCCCTGATCCCATAGGCTGGAGGAGAGAGGTGGTGTTGGGAGGAAGGAACTCAAGCTGGACTCCTTTGGAATAAAGATCGAGAGGGTGGCCACCAGCGTTGTCCATTATCAGCAAGACCTTGAAGTTGATGTCCAAATCGGCCAGGTATTGCCTAACTTGAGGAATGAAACTCTGGTGAAACCAGTACTCCGTCAGGACTTTGGTGATCCAGGCCTTGGGATTATGCATCCAGAAGACGGGCAGTAACGCCTTGTTCTTGTTCTTGAGTGCCCTGGGATTTGCAGCCTTGTAAATGAGGCCTGGTTTCAGCATGAAACCAGCCTCATTCCCGCACATCAGGAGGGTCACCCTGTCCTTTTGTGCCTTGAATCCGGAGGCTTTAGCTTCATCCTTCATAAGGTATGTCCGGGACGGCATTTTCTTCCAGAACAGGCCAGTTTCGTCCATATTGAACACCTGTTCTGGGCGATATCCTTTCTCCTGGATTATTTTCATGAAGGCCTGCGGATATTTTGCGGCTGACTGCAGATGCAGCTTCCTCTTCCTCACCACCTTGTGAAGCAGTAGGAGTTGATAGCTGCTGGTAGATCTGTCGTGCTTTTTGGCATATGATGTTGGAGTCAAGGGGCACGTTCTTCTTCCTGCAGTCCTTTATCCAGAACGCGAGTGCAGATTCCAGTTTCACAATGGTTTTGTCTCTCACTGTGGACACAGCCTTTGTGGTGCCACAGAATGTCATACTAACACTTTTTCTTATTTCATTTTCTTTTTTCTTTATATATCTAACTGTGCTCTCATTCACTTTGAAATGGTGGCCGACTGCAGCGTAACTTTTTCCCTCCTTCAACATATCGAGAAGTTTCACCTTCTCGTCAAGCTTCATTACGGTCTTCTTTCTTTTAACTTCTTGGCCAGAAGCCTTAGAAGGAGCAGCGCTTTTTAGGGGCCATTTTTTTTTCGGTACGATGCACACAGATATTTTGCTGATACGCACAAGAGCTTTGCTTTAACGTTCGCGTATACCCGTAAGTTTCTGCGCAGTGAGGCTGCTGGGTACTAGATGCGCGATACCCACAATTCCATCTCCGCGAAATGGGGCCAGGGTTCAACCAATCAACACCAAGTGTACAACCAATGAGCGACAAGGAAAATGAATGCTGCTCCTGGATTGGCTGCTGTGCAGACAACAGCCAATAGCGTTTTAAATATCATTTCGTTTGGGTACTGCTCAAAGAAGGCGTCACGGCATCATAAGATTTGTTTATCTGCGGAAAGTTGGCTTGGGTAGAGCATCTTTTAAGAAAACCCGACTTTGTTACCGACATTTTGCTGTGTTTACATGAAAGTATTACAGAACTGTAATATTTGAAAATTAATAAAGCTTTTTTCATCATAAAAATTTATTTTGTCACGAAAATATACTCATTATGTACGTATGAAAAATACACGTACATGTACGCTACTAGCGTTGCCGTAGACAGAAAAATACGTACCCTGCTACAAATATGTATATAATCATTGTCTTACGTACTTTAGATATGGTCTGCATACTTTTATTATCATCCTGAAACAATTTATGTACGTACGTACATACATATCATAATTAGAAATCATCTTGAAAAATTTCATAAAATGTACTGCCTGCACAATGCGTACCCAATTGACCCAATACGTATTTATGTAAGTTCAATGGCAGTGTTGCTAAACTACAGCATTTCACGCTAGATCTGGAGTTTTCAGATTTAATCTAGCACCATTGTTTTCCAATTTGTGCGGTCACGCAATCCTAGAGATTTTTATGATTATCTAACGTGAAATTTGGCGTGTTATCGAAGGTAATGAACAAATTATTAATAATATATTAACACAGTGGTGCTTAAAAATCTGCCCTGACGCCAATTTTACAAAAACAACAACTGTCACGTGTGTGACACACCTTTGAATGTCTTTGAGACAAACCCTAAGGCTATAATTATAAGATTAGTATAGGGGTTGTTTTTCATTTCCAGTTACTGCTTAAATCTCCTTCCTACATCCGCCCTGCCCTTGATCTCTCTCTCTTTTCTACATCTTACAGTTATCCAAGCAAGAGTTTTTTTTAATGGGATAACATAGGCCCTCCAATTGCTTTTTCATCTGGAAAATATTTATTTTGTATACAATTTCCTTTCTCGGCTGTGAAGTTGATGTCTATCCGTGGCTGTGAGATGACCAGGAATGACATGTAAGTCAGTGTCAAAGTAACTCTACACTTCAGTCAGACCAAAACTTTGTTGCCATATCGTATTCAAGCAATACATATTCTGTTATTGTTTCCTATCTATCATTTTGTGTGTGTGGTGAGAGAGAGAGAGAGAGAGAGAGAGAGAGAGAGAGAGAGAGAGAGAGAGAGAGAGAGAGAGAGATGGCTGTACGTATACGATTGTTTATTTTCTCAGTTGCCAAACTCACTCTGTTATGCTTTATTTCATATTATGTTGCTCACCAATTTATACCTACGATATTTTTATTCAATTCATTACATCAAGATTTATAAGGAATGTCTAATAAACAGAATAACCATATCATTATGAAATGTCCTTGAACGAATAGTAAACACATAAAAATTCGCATCCGCGAATAGCCGGGGATGACCGCGAATAATTATGTATATGTTCCACAGAGAAACCCGCGAATGGGCGAGTCCTTCCGCGAATAATTTCTAGATAGGTTCCAAAGAAAAATCCGCGAATCAGTGAGTCCGCGAATCCGGAGAACGCGAAGACGGGGGGTCCACTGTACTCATTTCAAATAATTATTAATTAATCATTAACTATAATACACAAACAAACAAAAAACAAAACTTCCAATCGATTGTTTACATTCTCAGCTCTTACCCGTCTTACGAGTATCGAACGAGCGCCAAGCAATCATTTTTCCTAGCACACAGTAAGCCATAAATTGTCATTAGTATCTCTCTTCAACTAATGAAACCACCAAGCAGTATAATAACCATTCATTTCTATTCTTTATTCTATCTTTACCTAACGGAGATACCGAGTTACTGACAGCTATAATGAAACATATGTAATACGTATACGTAACGTAATAATAAAGCAGAAGAAGAATTCTAAAAAATGCGTATTTGTTGGCAGTCTGATTTATTTTATATTTTATGATATCTAATTCACATTTTTTTTTATTAAATGTATTGCATGTACTCATTTCAAATAATTATTAAGTAACCATTAACTATAATAAACAAACAAAAAAAGGCTTCCAAACGTCTGTTTACATCCAGCACTTACGAGTATTGAACGATCGCCAAGCAATCACTTTTACACAGTAAGCCATAAATTTTCATTATCTCTCTTCAACTACTGAAACTACCAAACAGTATAATAACCATTCATTTCTATTCTTTATTCTATCTTTATCTAATGTTCTTTTTTTTATTAAATGTATTGCATGAATACTAAGTTTTTCAATTTACAGCAACCTTTTACCAATAGAATACTTGAAGCACAAGGGGTAGATGCTGACCAATAGGAGAGCAGGACCTTATGGGGTGACTAGCAATCAGGAACCAATGGGAGAGCGGGAGGATGGTGGCGAGTTTACTCAGTTGGCGGCGCGGGAGTTTTAAAATTGTTCTCAGTGGTCCGGGCAAATCTCGGGACTTTATAGCAACAACCTTTCGTATCTTGAAAACTTTTGGTATGTAGAGCAGTAAAATTTTCGTATTAGCTTTCATAACTTGGATTTTCGTAAGTTGAGCCTTTCGTATCTCATATATATATATATATATATATATATATATATATATATATATATATATATATATATATATATATATATATATATTATATATATATATATATATATATATATATATTATATAGTATATATTATATATATATATTATATATATATATATATATATATATATATATAATATATATCATATATATATATATATATATATATATATAATATATATATTATCATATTATATATATATATATTATTATATATATATATATATATATATATATATATTATATTATATATATATATATATATATATATATATATCTATATATATATATATTATATTATATACATTATAATATATGATATATATATAATATATATATATATATATATTATATATATCTATTATATTATATATATATATATATATATATATATATATATATATATATATATATATATATATATATATTATATATATATATATATATATATATATATATAGATATATATATATATAATATATATATATATATAGATATATAGATATATATATATTATATATATAATATAAATAGAAAGAGAGAGAGAACTTATACATGTATATAATTACAATGGGAACCCCCATATTTGAGTTCTCCAGATTCGCGGTCTCACGGATTTGCAGATTTCTCTCTGGACCATATCTACCCATTATTCGTGGGAAATTTGCCTATTTGCGGTATTTCTCTATGAGAAATATCCAGAAATTCCTGGTTTTTAAAATCAATTTCTTCATAAAATGCACTTTTTGTGATAAAAAAATAAAAAAGAACAGGTATAACAATTTCTAGTGGGGGTTTCTTGAGTTTTACCTACCAAAATAGGCATTTTTCAGTGAGTTTATAGGGGTTCCAACTATTCGTCGATTCTAAATATTCCCATGGGGGGGGGGGGGGGGGGGGGGGGGGGGGGGGGTTGTCAGTTACGCATCCCCTGCAAATATGGGGGACCACTGTATATACTGCATATGTAATTCTAATCAACATACAACAATTTTGATGAGTTTTCCTTTTACAAATTTGAAGAAAATCTGCTATTAAATGAGGTTCACTGAAGCTTCGAGCACCTCATGAGCTGCCTTAAACTTTTGTAAGCTATTGCTTCAAAGTATAAGCAATTGCTGATAATTTCTAAGCATCAACTTAAGTATCAGCTATAGGCATTTGCTACTAGAAAAGGCATTTGCCTTGTTCTATTCATTGGATGTGAAGCAAATGCTGTAAAATCCAAGCAAAAGCATTTGCTCAATGTTTTATTCATCAGGGCTAATACTACAAGTCAATCTGAAGCAAGGTCTTCTGTAAGAGCAGGACAGTCCTCAATTTTTCTCGCAAATGTGGCCACGGTCCAGTAGAGAAAGCTAAAAATTTCTAGGACTAAAAAGATTCTTCACTAGGTGGTCCAGTCCGGGGGGACAAGAAGATCTTAGCAGAGGCAAATGCTGAGCATCTTGAAGCATCCACTAACCCAGAGAAGTCCCCCTAGGAGGAGGCAGACACTCCCAAGAGAGGAGCTTCTCAAGTGGCCTAGAATCTGTACCTCTTCTTGAGCTTTGTAGGTGGAAATGCAAACGAAGCTTTTCCTTGCTCGCTTTTACTAGCCAACCACTCTTCAACCTCTCGAAGTACTTTCTTTGAAGATGGGGAGAGGACCAACTTGGGGAGTCCAACACGTTCAGGAGTCCCTTTCCTCATGAGGAAAGTAGAGGCTGGAGAAATTGGAGTAGCAGGCTCAAAAATGTCAGGGGAGTAGTTCATCAGGAAGAACTTCAACAATGAGGCATAGGCCAAAGCATGGCTGAAGGCTTCCTCTTAAGAAAAACCATTAGCTCTTCAAGCTGGCGCTTAAAGGGCGCTAAAGAAGAATCCTCCCAAACAGAAGGAGGAGAGGCACATGGTGAATAGGAGCAGGCACTACATGTCCTGATGAAGATGGAAGCTTGGAGACGGGAAGAATCTGCTGCCAAAGATGGGCACTTAACAGAGACATCAGGGCACTTCTGGGACAGATCGTGCTCAAGACCAGAGAAAGACTCCGGGCTATCCCAAGTCTGGGGAGGATGAGCTGACTTAGGTGCTGAAGGATGAACCTTAAAGCTACAAAAAGGCTGGGGGCTGTCGCTGATTTCCCTACTTCTTAACAGGTGGGGGAAGAACTGTCAGCAGTCGAAGCGTCTCTTCAAGGGACAAGAGACCGAAGTTTGATGACGATGACATCTCCTGACTAGAGATGATTCCAATGACTCTGACAACAGATGTTTCACACTAAAAAGAGACCCCTTTCCAATGGCACTCTGTCGATGTATGGGGACAATTAACAGGATCAACGGAAGGGGACAACTTTCTGTGGGCAAACCCTACCAGCCTCCCTTGGACTAACAGTATGTCTTATCCCCTGCAGGGGAGAGCAGGACAGTGACCTAGGTCTAAGAGCACCAGTGGGATGAACCACCACCTCAGGAAAACCAACACAATCACAAGGTACTGTGCTACCACTTGGAGCACCGAGAGGTGACCTTTCAACAAAAGACCTGCAAGAGGTGTGGTGGGAAAACTAGCTAAAAAACAAAAAAAACTCTCAAAACCACACTTATACTTACCTCATACTCAGGGTGAGGAGCTGGGCTGCTGTCCGCTAGATATAGCTAGGCTAGGCTAGCCGTTGTAACACAATACACAAACAACCAAACAAGGACAACAACCACACAACAATTCAATAACTATACAACAAAAGACCACTGCACAAATAATCACTATCAATACCAAAAAACAATAACTCGACAAGCCAACACACCACCTACAACACCAAGGAACCACAACAACAACACTCATCAACTCATCTACAACCCAAAAGAACTCACATGCACAACAAACTCAACAACACAAGCACAACAATCTTCAACATACAACATCAACAATAATTCAAACAACAACTTCAGAACACAAAATAATTGACCATCAATAATATTCAAGAATTGCTCCAAAAAACTGACTCTTCAACACCGGCTCTGATCACAGACTCCCTCACTTCTCCCGACTCTCGTAACAGATGCTCGCCACTGATATACACGGCGATCGCCACAACAGCCACACGCTTATGACTGTCATAAACCACTCCCATTTATTCCTCCACCAATTTTGCTCTCTCTCTCTCTCTCTCTCTTTCACACAACCCTCAGAGACGTCAAATTTAAACTACCATCATTACTTCTCCATATTACCTCCCCCATTACACTTGACAACGTCTCCTTACACTCGCAACATCCACACTAAATTGCCTTTCGCAACACCCAAGGATACTTGGATGCAGGCCCCCTGGATCTTGTTTGAGGACCCTCATACATTCTCTCAGTTACATCGCCATTCACTTCTTCCAAACCACTTTCATTAAAATTTCCATTATCTCCCTCACTACTATCCTCCCAAATCTCATTCACTACTTCATTGACATCTTCTAGCTCTGGTCCCAACATCTCCCCTACTTCTGCTATCAAACTACCCAGTTCATCCATACTTCTGTCAAACTCTTGCAAAGACTTATCCATACCATCAACTACCACCTTACTACTAGGTTTCCTTCCCCACTGAAGTCTCACTTATCCCTGTTAATTCAAACCCACATACACTATAAGTATCATTCATTCCCTCAAAGTCATCCGTATTAAACGCTTTATCAACCGTTTGGACCTACCACTAACATCCTTATCATGCCGTTCATGCTTCTTCCTTCCATTCCCTTTCTTTACTCTTTTCCACTTTCTTCCATACTCATATTCAACCAACACTAACTGCCAATCTCACAGACCCATTTGTTCACTAACTGCCAAATCTCCCAGACCCATTTGTTCACTGACACTCAGCTCATACTGATTCATTTTCAACCATTCACTCATCGCATTCCCTCGGACATACTACTGTCGCACACTAAAGGACTCACAACTGAATCCCCTTAACACCTAGTTTCCCTAATTGCCAACCTGACTCATCCTCTTTCGCCCACACACACTTGCTACCTGACCTTCTATTCCACATTCAACACATTTTGCACACAGTTCCTTACACATCCTAGCATAATGCTCATTCTTTCCACAATTACCACAAACCTCAGTCACATGGGTACCCCGACATCCACTCGCTATATGCTCTACCTGCCCACACCTGTAACACTTAATACTATCCCTATCACTCTTACATTCACTCACCGTATGACCTGTCTGTCCACACCCAAAACACAGTCCTAATGCCCACCAACATTCATTTTTCTTGTGTCCTTGCTTTCCCATCTGTAACACTGCTGCTTTCGTTCACGACTAATTGATCCTACTCTTCCAACACTTGGACTCCGATCTCTCTTAGGGTTTACTACACTCACGTTACTTGCTCTCACACTCCTATCAACCACTAGCTCTGCTTGCCTCGGCCCTTCTAAAACTGCCTCACTATAGCTCTTAAACTCTGGTATAACCTCAGCTACTTCAGTCCTAACACTAACACTTCTACTCTCTTTCATACACCTATCTAACTCGTAATCCTTTACTATTTCTAAAATGTCATTCCACATTAACCTTTCATTCGTCCATCGCATTTTCTCCTTATGTTTCAGGTTTATAAATACACACTCTCAAGCACAGTCGCCAACAACTTCCTCACTTACTCTTTACAATTATTTATCCCTTCGTCCCCAAACTCTTTCCTAGCTAATGTTTCCAACCTGCACACAGACATTGACAACGATTCACCAACATTCATTCTTGCCTCTTCAAAATCATGTTTTCTCCTATATCTAACACTACTCTTTATCCTCTTCGCCTGTTCCACAATCCTGGCTTTCACACTCTCATACGGCATATTCCCTACATTCATCATTACCCCATACGTACTCAACAAAAATCCCATCAAAAAGCTACCCAACTCTCTTGTTATCCCCATACTTAGCCACACACTACTTCACATATTTCTTTAAAAAGTCCCGTATGTCCCTACTACCATATTCCTTGTATTGTGCACATCGGGGTACCTCTCTCATATACTCAGTCTTTCATACTTCTTGCTCATTCTCACTCTCACTTTTGTTACTTCCATTCTGATCCCTCTTAACCTCTTCTGAATACAACAAACCAACTTCCATACTAACATCCATGCTCTTGATTACGCTCTTCTTACCTTAATTCTTTCTACCTACCTGCTTCCACTCACCGCTATCTAAATCACTCTTGGCCCTTTCCCCAACGTATTCAGTCCTAGTCTCTTCTTGTCCATCATCCTTACTAGCCTGCTTTCCCTTAGTATTCTTCTTTTCCTCAGCCCCCTTCTTATTCTTGTCCTCAGGTTTATCCTTATCCTGTGTCTTCCCTTCCTTTCCCTTGCTTATCACAACCAAATCACCTTCGTCACTAGTACTCTCATCCATTCACTCTTCCACTTTCTTTATCACTCCTGGCCCGTCAGACCCAGTAGGCCTACCTCCTACTGCTCCCTCTCCCATGAATCCCTTCATCATCTGCACTACATTCATCATTACTCCGAATTTTTCCTCCATTTTTTCAATCATTTTCTCTTTCACTTCTTTCATTTCCACTTGCGCACTCCTTAACATTCCTCTCGTTTCCTCTAACTCGCTCTTCAGCTCCTCACACTCTACCCTCAACCTCTCATCCTTTACTTGACGCCACACCAGCAGTCCCATGTTGGGCGCCAATAAATAATGTGGCGGGAAAACAAGCTTAAAAACAAAAAAACTCAAAACCATACTTGTACTTACCACACACTCAGGGTGAGGAGATGCACTGCTGTCCGCTGGATATAGCTAGACTAGGCTAGCTGTCGTAACACAATACACAAACAACCAAACAAGGACAACAACCACACAACAATTCAATAACTATACAACATAAGATCACTGCACAAATAATCACTATCAATACCAAAAAAACAATAAGCCGACAAGCCAACACACCGCCTACAACACCAAGGAACCAAAACAACAACACTCAACAACTCACAACTCATCTACAACCCAAAAGACCTCACAAGCACAACAAACTCAACAACACAGGCACAACAACCTTCAAACATACATCAACAATAATTCAAGCAAATTCAAAAAACAAAATAACTGACCATCAATAATATTCAAGAGCAGCTCCCAAAAAACTGACTCTCCAACACCGGCTCTGACACTTCTCCAGACTCTCATAATAGACGCTCGCCACAACAGACATGCTTACAACCGCCATCAAACCACTCCCATTTATTCCTCCACCTCTCTCTCTCTCTCTCTCTCTCTCTCTCTCTCTCTCTCTCTCTCTCTCTCTCTCTCTCTCTCTCTCTCTCTCTCTTTTACACAACCCTCAGAGACGTCAAATTTAAACTACCATCATTACTCCTCCAAAGAGGTACCTAACTCCATTACAGCATTCACAAGAAACCCATATATTTTTTTTTTCTGGGCTCAGCCCGAGTTGCTTTGTGAAATATCCTTTTAGTTCATATTTCTAAGGTAAAAATTGCTAACATTACCAGAGAAAAAACCAAAATGGAATGTCAGAGCATTCTGAATCGCTCACCCTAAATAAAAAGAGGGTGTCGGTATGGTTTCTGGGGCGAGTGAAGCCACTACCATGGGCCTCTTGTCATTTAGATATCTCCTTCACAAAATCCCCCTGCTAGAGAGAGCTGATACACAGCCCGCGCCAGCAACTACTACTACCAGCGCTCCCACGCCAACACCAGCGCCTCTAGCGGCCATCCTTTCTGTTAGCAAGATCTTACACGCACATGTTTTTCTTTGCTGTGTGTTTTTCGCTTAACTTTTTGGATTTATCCCTTACGATGGAGCTTCAAGCTATTGCTGCAACTAAGTTAAGTACTGCCTAAGTGTTTCACGTAATTTTAGCCAGTTAGGTTCCGTTTTATTACCTTTATTTAGATTTTATGACGGTACCCCCACGACATGGCTACAGGCTCACCTAAGCCGGTTCGCCTCGTGTAATTCTTTTTCAGCTCCTGCGGTCTCCCATACCGTAGTAGCTGTCCTGTGCAGTTTTTATGATATGCCTTCGTGCCGTGCAAGATTTTGCTATTGTTTTGCTTTTGATTTTATTTTAATCTGGGAATCCAGCTCGATTGAGCTCGTGCCTTTTTACCTTAGCTCAGTGTTCATGCATGCATGTGCCTTTGTCTAGGTCTGTTAGGCATTTAGGACGTATGTCCTTTTCTCCTAGTCCTACCACCCTGGCAGTTGCCCTCCATTCCTACGTACCGGCAGAGCCCAGCTCCCGAGTGGTTAGTCACCCTCCCTCCCGTGTCGGTTCCCTAGCCTCTCTAGGACTTTTCTTTCTCTTTTACTGTTGATTTCCTACTTTTCTATTGTATTATGTATTTTGTGTAGCATGTTGAGACGGTTAAGAGTAGCCTAGGCTATCTCTTCGTCGGGCCTACCGTCCACGTGGTCCTATCACGTTCACGGTGGGCCAGGCGATCGCTACGAGCCACCGGCTCAGTACCCCTCCCTCCCTCCCCTTCCTCTACGGGGGTCGGGGAGGCACGTTCCGCTCGCTCACATTGCCATGGCAACACCCGGGCTTTCTCCCCTCCTCCCCTCTCCTCGGAGGGGATACGGGAGTCTCGTGTGGGGGTAGGGTTCTATATATATATCTTGTCATACCGTTCTCTCCTTGGGTTCCACGGGGGGATCCCGGGTGCGCTCGGGTCAGGCTGGCCATCTGGCTCGTCCGCGCTCGGGAAACCCTAGGGTCCCTATCGCTCTCTCTCCTGACCCCAGTCTCCAACCTTTCGTCACCCCCACCGCGCCAGCGGCGGGATCGACTGGTTCCGCCAGCTTATATTGGGGTGGGGGGGGGGGGGGGTTGGGGGGGGGGGGGGGGGGGGGGGGGGGGGGACGGAGAAGAGCTCCAATACATGCTTCTTATTATTGTTTAGTGTGAAATTTCGCTAGCCGGTGGAGCACCCACTCATCAATCGGGTTCTCCTTCGGCTTGTGAATTTTTCTATGGCGGAGCTATGCTCCTCATTGTTTATTTATTACTGTTAGGTTAACTTTCTCTTGTTTCTCCCCGCCGTACTTGTACCACCCCGGCGTTGAGTCTGGTTGCTAGTTTGGTGGAACTCCTTCTCCGGCGTACCGGAACCTTCTACTAGCATACCTGACCTATGGACTATCAAGAGAACAGGAGAAGGTTAACATATAATTCTCCACTCCGGCATATAGCGGAGTATTATATGTACAGGCGGCCCGCGGTTAACGGCGCAATCACTCAACGGCGAATCGGTTTTACGGCGGTCGTCAAAAATATTCATTAAAAAAATAAGGCATTTTAAAGGTATCTTTACGGCACAAATTTCAGTTAACAGCGCCGCTAGCGCCGTTGTCTAACGAGTTCATACATTTGTAGAAATGCCGTTCAGACCATAAAGGTTATGCAAATTATATTAACAAATTTTATGGAGAGTTATTACGTAGGTATTAGGGTAAAATATATGCCTCTGACGCCGTTCTATGCCGAAAATATCGAGTTACATAAGTGCAAATGTAGCTATGGATGTGTCGATTTATAAATGTTCATGCTTTTGTTTAAAATGTGTATGAAAATGTATTACGTGAAAGGCATTTTTATTTCTGTACAGAAATATGATACAAAGGCAGCTTTTGAAACTGCCCTTCACGTTATCAAATACGATGTTTTTTCATGTTCTTTTTTGTAAGCCGCCGCCTGCCGCTCTTCCGAGAATATCGATTTAAAAAAGTGCAAATTAGCGATCGATGTGTCGATTTTATAAATGTTTATGCTTTTATGTTTAAAATGTGTATGAAAATGTATTACAAATAGGGTATTTTTATTTCTGTGCAGAAATATGATAAAAAGGCAGCTTTTGAAACCCCTTCAAGTTATCGACTACGATGTTTTTTTCAAGTTCGTTCTTGTATGCCGCCGTCTGCCGCTCTTCCGAAAATATCGAGTTAAAAAGAGTGCAAATTTAGCGATCGATGTGTCGATTTTTCAAATGTTAATGCTTTTATGTTTAAAATGTGTATGAAAATGTATTACGAATAGGGTATTTTCATTTCTGTGCAGAAATATGATAAAAAGGCAGCTTTTGAAACTCCCCTTCAAGTTATCGACTACGATGTTTCTTTCAAGTTGCCGCCGTCTGCGCTCTTCGAAAAAAATATAAAGTTAAAAAAAGTGCAAATTTAGTGATCGATGTGTCGATTTTTCAAATGTTTATGCTTTTATGTTTAAAATGTGTATGAAAATATATTACGTAAAGGTATTTTCATTTTTGTACAGAAATAAGATACAAATTAAGGCAGCCTTTGTAACTACGTTACCCGTTGTTTCAAGGTGGGGATGGTTTTTTCCATGTTCGTTCTTGTCCGCCAGTTCCGAAAAATGCATTGTGTTATTTTATTAATTATGTATCTTTTCCATAAATCCTTTAAAAAGTTATACATTATTTCACTGTATCCAAGAATATTGTATGTATTCTCATATTATTGTATTTTGAAATACTACGGCAAACTTAAGCCCGTATTCCGCGGAGCGGCCAATGTTGTGGTTTGAAATCAGCTGATGAATACGAGTTTGTTTCACCATAACGCAATTCTGAGCGAATGCTCTTGCTTCTAGTTAGCATAAACGAATACTATATACTTGACTTATATGAGACAAAGTTATTTTTCCTTATACAGCGTGTTTTTAGTGGAAATATTATTGAATATGTCTCGTTGTGAATGTGAACTACTATTTTTTTCGTTAACAGATTACGTTGGCGGCATGTTTATTGCGTAAAAAATTACGTGATTCCATTCGCAATAATCCTTTATATCATCGTAATACGAACTTTAAGTTATTTATCTTATAACGGCGTGAAACCAACAGTAAAATGTGTTCTTTCAAGCACAGTAGTTTTGATTAAAATGATTTTATCCCAATTTTATCTACAGTTGTGTGTGATGGCAGACGTTTACTGCAGTTTTTATCCTTGTTGCCGATGTACGATAATAGTCATTAGCAGCTTGAACAGTTTTCTCAGCTTCAGTTATAACTAGGTTTAAATTTAACGGTATATTTCCCGATTGATCTTTAATCTATATTGATCTCTGATCTATAGCGAATAAAGTTATTACATTAAGATATCTCAGTTCTATTCTATACATAACGCCATTTATAACAAATACGGTAATGTTGCACTGTAGTACGATGATCGAAATACAAGCCAAACAGATGTTATCCAGTTCGGTTGTACTTAGAAAAAAAAAAAAAAAAAAAAAAAGTCGTTTCTCGTTCGCGGGTGATTGTTCCATGGTCTGTACACGTTCACGCAACGAGTATAACGTTAAAACCATACTTTCATCATTCTCTTTGCTGTTATTGAACTTATGTAACTAGAAGATGGAAAAAGTTAGGCCATTGTAATTTGATCTCTCATAAAATCGGACTATCGTAAGACTAATGATCGTAACCTGAACACTACAGCTACCTGTACACTGTATAAACTTTATTATATCTTTACATACTCTAGACACCCACATGTATTGTACAGTAAATTCTATAGTACTATACTGCATAAATATAATTTTACTTATTGCGCCGTTGTGGGATTACGGCGCCTTTGACTGGTCTAGAGTTTCGAAAGAAGGTGTGCGGCAGCCGTAGGCTTTAAAATCGCTCAGCGTCGAAAATCGCTTGGCGTCGGTGGCCAGGAACGGAACCCCTGCCGCTAACCGAGGGCCGCCTGTATATCTTAATGGGCTAGTCCCGTTAACTAGTGTTGATACTCATGTATCTGTCCACTTACAGGCTACCAACTGCCAGGAGTCCGGCTGTAATGCCGTACTCCAGGATCCCTGTAGTCATGAGATCTGCAGGATCCACGCCGTCTGCGCCATCCGCTTCGGGGACTCAGCGGTATGGCAGCACCATGAAGCATGCTCAATATGCTATGAGCTAGTTGAGCAATTTACCTCTGGTGTAAGTTTATAACGGATTCTATCCGCTGTATAATTGAAATATATAAATGTACATAAATTATGATGACATCTTGAGATATGTGGGCCATTCTTTAGCCTTTCTTGAGGCTTACAATAACCTTCTCTTCCAGGCCTCCACGACGGCCACCCTGAAGAATGTCACGAAGGGGCAGCCGTACATCTTGGATAAGGGTATGGCTCTCCGCCTCTTCCCAGGAGCTAAGTCTACATCTTATGTTGACCCGGCAGTGGCGGCCCCGTACATCTCGTCTATCCAGGTCCAGGTGGCCCAGGCGCTGGCGGCCCACAGCAACCCCGAGTTAGCAGACGACGTGGCGACCCTAGACCTCTGCCTGGAACCGATGGCGGTAGGTGATCCAGGTAGTATGTTTGTTGAGGCAGGTTTGTTGGGGGCCCCAGGGGCTTCCCTTGGGTCCTTCTGGATCTTCATCTTCCCCTGTCCACTCTTCTACCTCTTTCCAAGGATTTTCAGAGAGTGAGATTTCGGTCAGGCCGAAGTCCACTCAAGCTATCCCCAAAGTAAAGGGGAAGCGAGAAATGAAGACCCCAGAGAAGACAACGTCCAAAAAGACCACGTCTTCCGAGTCTCATAAGTCTTCGGCTCACCACCCCGGAGCAGAGAGAACGAAGTCATTTCGTCCTCATACTCAAAAGGGTCAAAAAGTAAATCCTCGAAGGATAAGGCTCAGGCTTCTGGTGATCCTCAGCCTTCAACCTCTACTGGGACGCGCCCAAAAACACCTACAGTGTCTAAGGACCCAGCTCCTTTCGACACAAGACGCATTTGCTGCGAACATTATTCAGCAAATGGGCAGTCTGGTGGGCAACCTAGTACAGGACAAATTTGAACAGATGTTATCGCACATCTCGACATCCTTCGAGGAATCTGGTCAGTCCATTCGGAATATTTTGGAAAGGCTGACCAATCAAGAGAACCTCATGGCGGGTCTCAGAGAGAACCCTCCAACAGTTCTCGCACAGCCTACTGTAGCCATCCAGGCTATGCCAGACTACGAATCCCTACCTCCCTTCACTTCAAACAACCCATGGAGGGTAGCAGCGTACGCTCCGTTTAAGGACGGTATGCTGACGCTGCCAGACTGTGGCACTCGAAGAATTGAGGACTTCGAGTTCCACCCCGCTGATCTCCAACCTCCATTCATAGGTTACGCCCGTCTTACAGAGACGGCGATGAGGAGGGAGGACAGGATCCCAAAGGAAACTGTCATCTACAGCCGGGATCAGGCCCAAAGGGAGTGGCTGAGGAGCTTAAACGACAGGGACTGCGTTAACACTAAGCTCCAGGCGTTTAAGAGCCCCTTTACCATCTTTGTAGCGGACAGAGAGACCCCTACTCCGTTCACCACAAAGTTAGCAGAGCTGACTCTCCAGGCCGCCATGAAGGACGAGCCTATGCCGCAGCTTCGCGAAACTGAGCCAATATCCCTTCTGTTTCCTAGCGCTAAAGACCTTTGGACAGACCTACCATCCACTTTCACGGTAGGTAAACTCAAGCCGGACTGCGCAATAGTGCAGTTTAGCGAGAGGCTCCCTAGACTACCTGACAATCTGATTCAGGCGGTATTTGATGCCAGGTCTAGACTAGGGAGGACACTGAATGCCCTGGTAATGACAGTGGTTGCCGCAATAACTTATGGCAAGGAACCTCTGTTCAAGCTTTTGGCCAAGGCTCAGACGCATACAGTACAGTGCGACCTATATGACTTCGTGGTCGCACGAAGGAATTGTAGGAAACATGTGCTGCAGGAGGCGACTATTCGCCACGAGCCTAATAAACTGCTCGCCGCTCCTATCTCGGGTGCTGACCTCTTCCCAGAAGCCCTGGTGAATGAGGTTCATCACGAGGCTACAAGGCTGAACCAAAGCCTTAAGGTCTGTTGGGGCCTTTCAGTTAAAAGGAAGCCTGAGACTTCTTCTGCATCTACTAAGAAGTTGAAGAAGCCCAGGAAGTTTACTCCCTATCAGGCTTCCCAACAACAACAGATGGTCCAAGCAGTACCGGTCTCTCAGGTGGTACAACCTTCCACCTCGAAGAACCAGGCTCAGCCTATCCTATTCCTGACACCTCAGAACCAACCCTCTACCTCGTTTGCTGTCTCGCCGGCCTTCAATCCAGTCTTCGAAGGCCAAGCATTCCAAACTTTTAACAAGTTTGGTAGAGGAAGCAGGGCTAGGGGTTCATTTCGCCAGAGAGGTGGTGGAAGGGCTCTTATCAGAGGCAAGCACTTTCAGGGCGGACGTGGGTCTCGAACTGCCCCAAGTCAGTGAGAACCCTCAGGTAGGAGGGAGACTGTTCCTCTATTGCCACAGATGGGGGTTCAGCAGTTGGGCACAAAGTATTGTGTCCAAAGGACTAGGGTGGAGCTGGATCAAAGGTCCCCCTCCATCCAAGACCTTCTATCAGCAACCGACAACGGAACTGACGGAGTATGTCAAAGAACTACTTCAGAAAGGGGTAGTATCAAAAGTCAAGCATTTAAAGTTTCAAGGTCGCTTGTTCAGCATGCCAAAGAAAGGCTCAACTAAACGAAGAATAATCTTAGACTTATCCCGTCTAAACTTATTCATTCGTTGCGACAAGTTCAAAATGCTGACTATCTCGCAGGTGCGGACCTTACTTCCCCGTGGGGCCATCACCACCTCTATCGATCTTACAGACACATACTATCATATCCCAGTAGCGAGACACTTCCGCCCGTACCTAGGCTTCAGGCTGGGGAAACAGGCATTCTCATTCAAAGTGATGCCTTTCGGGTTGAACGTGGCACCCAGAGTATTCACAAAGGTGGCGGAGTCAGTAGTTCAACAACTAAGGTCTCAAGGGATAATGGTAGTATCGTATCTGGACGACTGGCTTGTTTGGGCAACAACCGTCGAAGAATGCCAGAAAGCTACAGCCAAAGTAATTCAATTTCTGGAATATCTGGGATTCCAAATAAACAAATCCAAGTCCAGGCTAACGCCGGACACCCGCTTTCAATGACTCGGCATTAAATGGGACTTGAGCTCCCATACTCTGTCAATTCCGTCGGACAAGAGGAAAGAAATAGCCAAAGCTACAAGGCAATTCCTCAAGTGCAAGAAAGCATCAAGGAGAAACCAGGAAAGAATCCTAGGTTCTCTACAATTCGCCTCAGTGACAGACGTTCTATTGAAGGCAAAATTAAAAGACATAAATCGGGTCTGGTGCTCGAGAATAAACAAGTCTCGGGACAAGTTGTCAGCCATTCCGCCAGTTCTCCGCAAACGTCTCCGCCCCTGGGCGGAAGTCAAAAATCTGTCCAAGTCAGTTCCTCTTCAATTTCCCCCTCCGGCGTTGGTTATTCACACGGACGCTTCTCTAAGCGGGTGGGGAGGATACTCTCAATTCAAGAAAGAACAAGGGAGTTGGTCCCCTCAGTTCTGCCAGCTTCACATAAATGTATTGGAAGCCATGGCAGTGTTCCTCACATTGAAGAGGCTTCTACCAGCCAAAAACTCTCATATCAAACTGGTACTGGACAGTGCAGTAGTAGTACACTGCATCAACAGGGGAGGATCCAAGTCAAGTCATGTGAACCATGTCATGATAGCCATATTTTCACTAGCAGCCAAGCACAAATGGCATCTATCCTCCACCCATCTGGTGGGAGTAAGGAACGTGATAGCAGACGCTCTGTCTCGTTCAGTTCCGCTAGAATCGGAATGGTCTCTGGACAAGCTCTCACTCCAGTGGATATGCCAAAGGGTCCCAGGCCTCCAGGTGGATCTTTTCGCATCACAATCGAACCACAAACTCCCGTGCTATGTGGCTCCCAACCTGGACCCTCTGGCTTATGCCACAGACGCCATGGCCATAGATTGGAATCAGTGGAAGAAAATATACATCTTTCCTCCAGTGAATCTTCTGTTGAAAGTCCTAAACAAACTCAGGACTTTCAAAGGACAAGTCGCTCTAGTAGCCCCACATTGGCCCAAGAGCAACTGGTTCCCTCTACTTCTGGAATTGGGTCTCCGCCCTCAACGGATTCCCAATCCCAAGCTCTCTCAACAAGTACAAATGAGGACTGTGTTCGGTTCCTCAGGAATTCTCAAAACCCTAACTTTATGGACTTCATGAAGTTCACGGCTAAAAGAGATGCAAATATCGATCCTCAAAATATCCTCTTCTTAGAATCGGATAAAAGAGAATCAACTTTGCGTCAGTATGACGCAGCGGTTAAGAAACTAGCAAATTTCCTGAAGGAAACGCAATCTCGAACCATGACTACTAACTTGGCTATTACATTCTTCAGATCCTTATTTGAAAAAGGTTTAGCAGCCAGTACTATTACTACTAATAAGTCGGCTCTAAACAAAATTTTTCAATTAGGCTTTAAAATAGACTTAACGGATTCTTATTTCTCGTCTATTCCCAAAGCTTGTGCTAGGCTCAGGCCATCAGAGAGACCTAGCTCAGTTTCATGGTTCTTAAATGATGTTCTCAGATTGGCCTCAGATACTGATAACAATTCATGCAATTACATATCTCTACTAAGGAAAACACTCTTCCTTTCAAGTCTGGCCTCAGGAGCCAGAATATCTGAACTGTCGGCTCTCTCCAGAGATCCAGGCCATATAGAATTTCTCCCATCAGGAGAAGTTCTCCTCTCCCCAGATAGAAAATTTTTGGCCAAAAATGAAGACCCCTTGATGAGATGGGCCCCTTGGAAGGTACCCCACCTTCCTCAAGACCCTTCTCTATGTCCAGTAACCACCTTACGAGCTTACCTCTCAAGGACATCTACTAAATCATCAGGTCCCTTATTCATGAGGGAGAAAGGTGGCACCATTTCCTTAAAAGGAATTAGACAGCAAATCTTGTACTTTATTAAACAAGCCAACCCAGATTCCTTCCCCAAAGTCCACGACATTAGAGCTGTAACCACCTCAATTAACTATTTCCAACATATGAATTTCGATAATCTTAAGAAATATACAGGCTGGAAGTCACCGACAGTATTCAGGCGCCATTACCTGAAATCCTTAGAATCTTTAAAATTTCCAGCAGTGGCAGTGGGAAACACAGTTTCCCCTGACCCTGTCTAAGTAGTTAGCCATAGATCCAGATCTCCTTTCTACCTGCCTCACTAACATCCTTCCTGCGACCCTGCCACCAGGGTCACCCCTAATCTTTGAGCCTTAGTTGCCAAGGCTATATAGTGAGGTTTTCCTTATTTTTTTGCTAGGAATCCTCACATTTGTATATAGTTAACATTGTATAAATTAACTTATTATAAATTGGTATAACTGTACTTTTATAATCTTTCTTGGTCATAAGACTAATCCAACTACTCTAAGTTAATTTAAGTGTAAATTCACTAGTTTGTAATTTATACAAGATTATATTCAGTTTTAGTTATTTTGTTTTTTATTACCTTTCCTTATTTTGTTTTATTCTTTACCAAGCTTGTGGCCATTTCTCTGGTACTATTTCACAAAGCGACACGAGCTGAGCCCAGAAAAGGGATTTTGACGAAGGAAAAATCTATTTCTGGGCAAGGGCCCGTGTCGCCCAGTGAAATCCCCCCCTTTTTTATTGACCCCACCCTTTAGCCCAAGCTTGGTTCTCTAACATTCAAGGATGGCCGCTAGAGGCGCTGGTGTTGGCGTGGGAGCGCTGGTAGTAGTAGTTGCTGGCACGGGCTGTGTATCAGCTCTCTCTAGCAGGGGGATTTTGTGAAGGAGATATCTAAATGACAAGAGGCCCGTGGTAGTGGCTTCACTCGCCCCAGAAACCATACCGACACCCTCTTTTTATTTAGGGTGAGCGATTCAGAATGCTCTGACATTCCATTTTGGTTTTTTCTCTGGTAATGTTAGCAATTTTTACCTTAGAAAGATGAACTAAAAGGATATTTCACTGGGTGACACGGGCCCTTGCCCAGAAATAGATTTTTCCTTCGTCAAAATCCCTTTTTTTTTGTCAAACTTTGACTCGAGACTGGCAATGGCGTCAGAATTAGAAGCATGGGTACTTGGAATCAGAGTTTGAGTTCAAGGTGTAGGAGGGCTAAGGATCAAGAACATGATAGGAGGTTGAAAATAGAGAAATCCTCAAATAATTTAGGAGAATCCTCTACAGGAGCCCACTACTTCAGCCCTGAGAGCTGCTCTCCTTTTCCTATCTCTAGTAAGCTTATCTAGGTATGATTTTAAAGCTTTTCATTTACTTCCATCCCAATCCTTACATTCTGGATATGTTAACTATTTTGAACATTCCTGCCCCTTGCACTCAACACACTTGGTGTGTGAATCATAAGACAATTTAGTTAAACTAGTCTTACACCCTTCTACACAATATCTAATGCTAGAGAGCTGGAGTCAGAAATAAAAGCAATAGCTAATTAGTATTCTAAATCACCACTAAATCAACTGAGTGTATCACCAAATACTGGAAAATATCCAAAGAATGACAATGATGACTGCCATAAACCACCGATGTTAGTTAACCAACAGAAAACGAATTGGAACCCTCAGCAGTTTTGTACCTATCATCCCTGAAAGTGGGCAGGTCCTGTTCACCTACACTAGTGATTGTGGTGCCACCACAAAATTTGAATATTTGACTGCTATGGTAGAAAGCTGGCAGCTATTTATAATTGCTTGTTAACTCACATATGTAAAATCAGAATGTTATAATGACATTTAAAATAGTAAACTGTTTAGATTGTAAAACTAATATAGAACTGCTATTCTCAATGACACTTAAAACAGTAAACTGTTTAGATTGCAAAACTAATATAGAACTGCTATTCTCAGAGAAAATACAAAGGATATTAAAAAAAAATTTATTCAATCATATGAGAACATGAAATTCACTCCATCAAAATATGATATTGTTATGATACAATAAAGTTTGTTCATACTTACCTGGCAGATATATATATAGCTGTATTCTCTGAAGTCCGACAGAATTTCAAAACTCCCGGCACACGCAGTGGTCGGCCAGGTGGTTAGTGCCCATTCCTGCCGCTGGGAGGCGGGTATCAGGAACCATTCCCATTTTCTATTCAGATTTTCTAATGCCACTGTCCCCTGAGGGGAGGTGGTTGGGTACTTGATTATATATATCTGCCAGGTAAGTATGAACAAACTTTATTGTATCATAACAATATCATTTTGTTCATGACACTTACCTGTCAGATATATATATAGCTGAATCCCACCATTGGAGGTGGGAAGAGACAGAATAGAATGATTTTAGGAAACAAATTGCATGCAGATGATTGACATCTTGGTTCCACCTGTTAGCATAGCTGACTTCGTGATTACTGTCACCCAAGTCGGCTTTTGCTTTACTAGAGTCTCCAGCAAGGTAGTGACCTGTATAGCTGGTGAGTTCTAGATGATCTGTCAACGGAAGCGTGACCACAATGTGACTAGACCATATTGACCATACCATGAGGGCTAAGAAGTAATATATATCACCACCTGACCAACCTAGCCAAAGTTAAGGATGTTTTAACTAAGGCTTAAGAATTGAGAAGTCCGCCATTGGCGGCGACCCAACAACTAAAATTAACAGCTCTTCCTAACCATTTTCTACAGGATAGGATGAGTGGTACTTCTTACCCCCAAGATTGTGTCTGCGGACACATATGGCCCTAGCGAGCCGCAGGTCTCATATGTCGTCTTCACATCCCGCAGGGAGTGTGAAGCAAACACAGAGTTGCTTTGCTAAAACGCGGCACTCAGTATGTTACTGAGTGCCATTCTCAGTTGAAATGCTTCCAAGGCCGCGCCCTTACCTCGTGAGCATTTACTTTAAAAGGTTTAAAATCTTTGTCCAAACATGACGAATGAGCCTCTTTGAAAAAACTCCTAACAATAACGCCAGGGCGTTCTTCGACATGGGCAAGTCTGGTCTTTTTACGGAACACCACAGATTGTCCGAAGGACCTCGACTTTCTTTAGTTTTATCTAGATAAAACTTGAAAGTCCCGACAGGGCACAGGACTCTCTCTGGCTCTTGCCCAATAATTTGTGCCATCCCCTTGATCTCCAAGCTTCTGGCCAAGGGTTAGACGGGTTTTCATTTCTAGGCAAGAACGGAAGGCTTAGAGAACGCACCACATTATGTCCTCTAAAGTCAAAACGTCTGATGATGGCTTAAATCTCACTAACCCTCTTTGTCGTAGCTAGAGTGGTTAGAAAATTAGCCTTTCTGGTCACGTGCATTAAGTTTACAGAAAGGAGAGGTTCGAAATGCTTTGACATCAGGAACTTCAGACTACGTCAAAGTTCCATGCCGGAAGCTTCGATCTAGACAGTTTCGAGATTTCCACAGACCTCAAAGATCGTGAAGGGCTTTGTTATTCTTCAATAGTTGGAACTGCCAGCTTATCCCATTCTTCAGACGGAAAGGGAAGACGGTAATGAAATTCACAGAGGTCAAGGTGGAGGAAAAGATATTCTTCCTGCACTATCTCCAGAAACGGCCCACTCCGATTGGTACACTGCAAAATAGGCAGCACTTCTTTTCCTTGGCAATGACACTTGCCATTAGTCTTGAAAATCCTCTCATTCTGGTCAACTTCTCGACAGTCTGAACGCAGTCAGACTCAGAGCGGAGAGGTTTTGAGGCACTTCTTGAAGTGAGGCTGTTAGAGTAGACCGACTCTCTCGGGAAGGGTCCTTGGCAAGTGCTCTTGGAAGGACGTGACCTCTGTGAATCCAGCCTCTCGAAGGCCAACATGGGGCGATCAGCGTCATTCTCGCTCCCTCTGACGCCGGAAATTATCTTATTACATCTCTTAAGAGTTTGAATAGGGGAAAAGACTAAACATCTATCCCCATTCAATACTATAGGATGGCACCTATTGCTACTGCTCTCGGATCGAGAATAAGGGAGCAGTCTAGAAGAAGCCTCTTCTTCTTCAACATTGCAAAGAGATCTCTGAAAGGACGTCCCCAACGTCTCCACAAATCTCGACACACTTCTAAGCGAAGATTTTACTCAGATGTCAGTAATTGCTGCCGTCTATCGAGAAAATCTGCACGGACATGCTGCGATCGTGCAACGAACCTCTTGAGGATCGTTACGTTCCGTGCCCGTGCTCATAACAGGCTCTCTCTCGTTAACGCGAACAGGGACTAAGAGAGTGTTTCTCGATACTTCTAGAGATATGAGAGAGCTGTGGAATTTTCCGAGTTGATCTGGACCACTCGGCCAAAAACTCGTTCTTTGAGGAACTGGAGAGCCAACCGAATTGCTTCCATTTATTTATCTTATGTGCCAGGACATCTGTACCCCTGTCCGGATGCCTGGCACCCTCTCGCTATCTCCTGAGGAGACCCTTGACCTTGAGAGGTGCTCAGAATCCTTTCTAGATCTTCGATGCTATTCCAGTTTTCCGGCAGGTAAAACTGGAGAGGTCTGAATTGCAGTCTATTCAGGGAAACAAACTTCTCCAGCGAGGAAATGGTCCCCAGCAGACTCATTCATACCCTCACCGAGCATGTTTCCTTCCCTAATAAGGCTGCGCTTTGCTTAAGCAGGTGTGCATTATTATAGTGCTATGCCGCGGTAGACTCGTACAGAATTCTGTTGCCTTGCGGTAAACAGAACCGAAAAGGCCTAATATATATCTCTGTTGAAAAAATTATTGCAAAGCGAAGATGTTCATTCATACATACTAGAATTCCCCTCAACCCGAAGCTAAAGTCCGTGATTGTAGGGCAGAGATACGGTTAGACAGTCAATCCCGCAGGAGAGAGAGACGTAACCGACCGCGCATGGAAGAGAACTAGCTGGTACTGAGTTGGTCTACAGTGACAGCAGCCTACGTTCGCTGTCTCGCACTATTATGCCTGAGTTGCCAACTACTCCATTCTACGAAGGAAAGGTTGTTATTATTATCAAGCCGAAAGAAAACTCTCAAGCAGGCATATTTAAGCGAAACAGAATTTGCTAAATACAGAAGCTGAGGTGGTGTTGTCGTAACAATACCTTATAAACCTAAAAGGGAAACCGGAAACTCCTGGAAGGTTGCAGGGAGTACCGATTAATTGCACTTAGAATAATAGTCCTTTCGGTTGCCATCCGTAGAGGTAGCTACTTTATGCATATATGACTTGAACCATACAGTAGTAATATAACGCAAAGGTAAAATATGTAGAGTATTGTAGTCATTTGGACAGCTAATTCTCTACTTCATTCTATCCTCGACGAGGAAGAGAGAGAATGGAAAACTACTGTCTTCGTTCTCTTAACCAAGAGAACTAATTTAGTACTAGTCGTAGAAGGTCCTCAAGTGAGAGCCGAGGACCGAAGAGGACAGCTCAAGCTTCATATGTATTTTAGACATAAGACTTCATGGACGTAGTCTACAAGTCTTTTTCATGGACGAGCCTCTACAAATGAATGAGAGCTCTTCCGAATCTTGTCAATGAGAACTTATCCGCTTACGCGATAAAATGTTATCGAGATATTTGTCAATGAGAACTAACCCATTTAAGTGACAAAGGGTCTATATTTCATTAATGAGGGGTTACCCACTTACTCGACAAAACGTTTAGTATCTTGTTAATGGGGGAAACCCACTTACATGACATAAAATAATCCAGGAATTCGAGCATAAAGTCTTCCCGATTCCCGCAGAAATCGAGGAAAGGGCAGGATTCCTGATCAGAGACTGGGCTTATGGCAGGCAGGACCCTAATGTTCCCCTTCGGCAGCGCAGTCCCGAACGCAGAAGAGGCGTTTTATGACACCAAAATCTGCTTAAAGTTTACTAGAGTCTTCTTCTAGATGCCAGCTCATCAGAACCAACCTGACTACCTTATCCATGCAGGTTGGATAGTTATTCTAGAGAAAGAGAGTCAGGGCCCCAAGACTGCAGGTCCAGGGCTCCGAAATACCAATCTAGGAGCTAAATATATCCATCGTCCTGAACAGCCCTTTCAGATGGTCTATCTGGCTGGTAAAATTGTCCTGGGAAGAGGAAGGAACTCTCCAACCAGCTTCCTCTCCCATTTCATATCGGATACCTGCTATTACGCTTAACCTTGCTGGAAGTAGGGCAAAGGAAGTCTTGCCTTGCATTTTCCTGGATTTCATCAAGTCATGAATTCTCTTGAACGCTCCCTTCGTAGAAAGTGAAATGGACATCTTGATGAGACCAGGCTACTTCCCTTTTCTTCGACAAAGCACACTGCAAGAGAGGAGAGCAAGGGACCGAGGGCCGAAACTTGTCAGCAAACCAGTCTTAAAGAAGGCGTCTTCGTTCGCAGGTTGCGAGTCGCTCGAGGACTCTGTCTCCCTTACGGGAAAAGGAGAAGAGTCCCTAACCGACCGCGTAGCAATGAAACCCTGAGAACCCTCCTCTTGCTATCACCTCGTAAAAGGGGGTCTCCTACTTGAAGTAGGGTTCAAAGACGAAAGTCGGGAATGCTTAATAGCAACTCCGAAGCTTTGCGAAGTTCCGGTAAAGAATTCTGCTGCAGAGCGTTCTGAAGAGTGTCCGATAATCAAACCCTGAGTTCCCGTTCGTAACAGGGGTCCTCTATCTGAAAGATGGTTCGAAGAAGTTCGGGTATGTCTCACCGCCAACTCCGAATCTTTATTAAGTTCCTGTAAAGGAACGTCCTGTGGAGAGTCCTGTCCTCTTGACGAGCGTTCTTGTCGCGAGTGTCCTGGCGAACGTCTCGATGTTAATGACGTCGAGCGTCTTCCGTCTTCAAAAGGCGTGCTTGCGAGAGTCTTGTCAAGCGTATTGGTACATAGAACACCAAGTGTTCTGAACGGCATCTCAGCGAGGATCTTGCCGAGCGTCCTGATGCATAAAAGGCCACCTGAGATGCGTCATGGAGAGCCGCACGCCGCTCCTGAAGTGCGCGAGCACTATAAGAAGACGTACGGCGATAGTCTTCAAGACGAGCCTTAAGGACCTTCCTTACCTTCTGACAAAGACGACGGCCGCCTGTGCGACATCTTGCGTCTTTGTAAGGCAAATGAACGCTTCCAGAAACGGGCTCAAAAAGGGAACGCCGAGCGTTCCGAAAGACATCCTCCTCGCGTTCCGAAAGACATCCTCGCGAGGGCCTTGCCGAGCGTCCTGATAGCACAGAACGCCAAGCATCCTGAAAGGAGTCCTCTCGAGGGTCCTGCCGAGCATCTTGATGTATAGAACGCCGAACGTCCCTCATGAAGCGCACTAACGTCATAAGCAGATGTACGGTGATCGTCGTCAGGACGAGTGTTATGGACGTTCGCAACTCCTGACAAAGACGACAGCCGCCTGTGTGACATCTTGCGTCTGTCATGCTCATCGACACTTTCAGAAACGCACTCAAAAGGACGCCTGTGCGTTCTTGGGTGCGAGGATGTAGAAGGCGACGAGCAAGGAGAAGAAGAAGGAGAAGGAGACTGCCTGACTTGACAGACAGCCTCGAATCCTTCCTGCAGTAAATGTGTTTTGCCCTTCTCTTGGCAAAAACGAGGCCAACCGAGAAGGGCTGATCCTGTGAGAAGACGAGGGGACGCCTTCTTCCTTTTCACAGTAACAATGATAGAGCGATCTGGGCGCTAAACAGCGTCCTGCTGCGATGACGTCCTATTTTCCTTCTGCGGTGGAAAGCCGTCACAATGTTAAGGCGACGATAGCAATCGCATGACGAGAGAGAGAGGACGAGAAGAGTCCTCCTCTATAAGCTTCTGTTTAAAGGGCGCGAGTCCTTCCGAGAGCTCCAACCCTTGTACGGGGAGGACGCCTCGGAGGACGAGAAGCAATCCTTTAGGATTCGTGCATGTGCACGATCTTTGGCAGCCTGGGAAGCATCTTCAGGTCCTGCCGAAGGAACGCCAGATTGGTGGGGAGTCCCCGTAACTCTCCTTCGGTTTTCGACTTGCCCACTCCCTGTTCCTGGGAGTCCGACAGAGGTCTAGACCTAGAGGCGTTATAGGGGCACTAATTCAACATCACTACACTCACAACACTGATTGGAGAGCGAGCACTTTAGATTCCAAGATTACGGATGGAATCCACCATAACAGAAAGGGCATTACCTCTCGCAGACACTTCCTTTAGGCCCGTAGGCCATACCACAGGGTTAGGCAAAATAAAGTCTACAGGAGGTTAGTAGGTTCATTACCCTGACTTCTGCTTACTGATGCAGTCTTGGAGGAAGACCTCCTGATTCTATCACGCTCTAATTTGCGTACATACGAATCATACATCTTCCTTCGGAATCAGTCAAACATCACACTAATTACATTGATCTTTCAACAAAGAAACACGTCCACGTCGTGCATACTAAGTGAGGATCTACCAAAGGTTTTGTTAGTCTCATCTTACCCCTTGCAGACAACAAAGTCTGAAACTAGCCGAACTAGATTCAGACATCTTATACAAAGAAAAATCAGATTTATGATAGCATATGCCTAGCCACAAATCCAAGTTAATAAACCAAAAAACAATTAGGATACTCAAGCGGCAATGAAGTTTCAAAATCCTAAGACGGAGGTACTGAAAACAGTTGTTTACAGTACCGGCGACAGAGAAAATCTGAATAGAAAATGGGAATGGTTCCTGATACCCGCCTCCCAGTGGCGGGAATGGGTACTAACCACCTGGCCGACCACTGCCTGTGCCGGGAGTTTTGAAATTCTGTCAGACTTCAGAGAATACAGCTATATATATATCTGACAGGTAAGTGTGATGAACAAAATATGAATTAAAAATAATTTGAAGAAATTACAAAATAAAGGTGAACTGATCCTACCTCATACACAGAGAAGACACAGTGTGTGATGAAAAAGGCAAACACTGCAGTGACAAACAATGGAACAGCATACAGGTGCAATGTTTTATCACTATGAAAGACAGGAAGAGCAATGCAACATACGGTCCCTGTAACAGCTACCTTGGCTAAAAACAGCATCAAATCCCCAACACTATTAACTGTAGCCACTTGTAACATGTTGGTAAGAATTACTCGCCAAGCCTGTAAAAATGAGAAAAAACAATTATTCATAAAATATGAAAAAATGACTGATATGACGATAACTGATGATAAAGAGTAGAGAACAAATCTGAAGAAACTGCTTCTTAATTCTATCCAATTTCTCATAATAAATACAGGATCTACATAAAATAACTACCAAAGTATCTATCTCTTAGATAGCCACACAATTACCAGTATCATCCACAATATACCAAGAAAAATTTCATGAGCTTATCTTTGGGCCTCAATACTTTGCAAAAACCACTTGAATTGTTTTAGAAATATCTTGCAGGTCCCCTGAGTAACTTTATGTTATGCAATTTGGAATCCAACGGCCCTTTGTGTTCCTCACAAACAAGGACAACAGTGGATTGTTTGTGCAGTTTTAAAAGTCAGTGCTTTGAAGAAAGGTTTGTTCTAGTACAGTACCATTTTCTGGAAATTTCTGTCTTTGATGTATTTATTATGCTGATACAGTGTGGCCCCCTATTTGCGTTCTCTGGATTTGCGGACTCATGCATTTGCGGATTTCTCTGGAACATATCCCCCACATTGTTTGAGGGAAATTTGCTTATTTGCGGTATTTTCCTATGAGAAATATCCATAAATTCCTGTTTATTTATCAATTTCATCATAAAATGCACTTTTTCTGATAAAACTATTTAAAAAACCAGATATAAAAATTTTAAGTGGGTTTTTCCTGAGTTTTAACTAGCAAAATAGGCCACTTTAAGAAATTTTATAGGGGTTCCAACTATTCGTGGGGGAGGGGTGATGGTGTCTGATACACATCACCCATGAATACGGGGGATCACATACCGGGGAACCACTGTATGTGATAATGCTTGCAATATTACTAATGATTGCTATATTCAGCAATTGTGCAGGTGTCTCATGATTATTCAGCACTTAGCAGGTCTGGTTGAAATCAGGTCTCATCATCCGGTGAGAAACTACTTTGATTCTGCCCTCGTGAGACTGGAAATTGACTTAACGTTCAAGTGAACGTTGGTTGACCTGAACATTGTTCAGAAAGTCCCTGGATACAGAATGGAAATTTCTGTGGAATCTTTTTGTCTGTTTGAAATCGGATTTGTTTAATTTGTGAGTCACGGGATTGTAAAAGTGTGATCGTTCTAACAGTTTTTATATTCTGGTGTTTAAATCAAGAGCGCCTGGTCAAACTCTAGGACACTTGGGAATTGAGAACGTGTTGAACTATAAAATCCTCTATCTTTTAAAAGTTTTACAATTATGAAGAAGTGATTTGTCTTAGATGCCTTTGTTTATTAGAGAATTGGTGGGGGGGGGGACAGAAATTAATACTTTCATAACAAGCTTGCCACGTAATTAATTACGTACTTTATTTTGGGGAATACTTAATGGGTTTAGCATCCATCATCTATAATTTCATTTTAGTACATGATTCATGATTAAACTTTGTTGATAAATTCTATTTTTATACTTTAGGGTTGGCTTTATACACACACACACACACTCATATATATATATACAGGCAGTCCCCTGGTTATGACACGTTGTAACCCAAAAATCGTTGTAAGCCGGAACATCATCAAAATTCCTAAGAAAACCTTACTTTTAATGCTTTGGGTGCATTGAAAACTATGTAAACTGCATTCTTATTGCATTTTTCATCACAAAAACCTTCAAATATTGATTATTTTGCATTTTTGGTGTCATATTTCTTGTGCCAGATCAGCATTGGAGGCGTCGTAACCCTGGAACATGCGTCGTAACCCTGGAAACAATTTCTGATGAATATAATTGAAAAGCGCCTTAACTTTGGGACGTCGTAAGCCGAACCCGTCGTAACCCGGGGACTGCCTGCATATCTGTATGTATGTATGTATGTATGTATGTATGTATGTATGTATATATATATCTATATATATATATATATATTATATAATATTTATATATATATATAGATATAATATATATATATATATATATATATATATATATATATATATACAAAAGTAGGCGCCGAAAGTCTTTACACCCTTGTGCAATTTAGGCAAACGCATACACACGCGCACCTTTGTCGACCTGTAAGGGAATAAAAAGGGATTTTGACGAAGGAAGAATCTATTTCTGGGCAAGGGCCCATGTCGCCCAGTGAAATGTCCCTTTAGCACATATCTCTAAGGTAAATTAATGCTAACATACCAGAGAAAAGCTAAAATGGAAATGCCAGAATATTCTGGCTCGCTCACCTTATATATAAAGGTGTCGGTATGGTTTCTGGGGCGAGTGAAACCACTACCATGGGTCTCTTACCATTTAGATTCATCCCTCTTCGAAATCCCTCTACCAGAGAGGGGCCGATCCAAGGCCCACTCCCAGCTACAACTATTACTAGCGCCTCTGACGGTACCACTAGCGCCTCTAACGGCATCCTTGGAGTTAGCCCCCCAAGCTTGGGCCCAAGGGTGGGGTTATAATAGAAGGGTGGGATTTCAGTGGGCGACATGGGCCCTTGCCCAGAAATAGATTTTTCCTTCGTCAAAATCCCTTTTCTGGGCTCAGCCCGTGTCGCTACGTGAAATAGTACCAGAGAATTGGCCACAAGCTTGGAACAAAGGAGTACAATGACATATTGTAAGGAAAAATGAAAAACAATTAAGGTTAATTAGTATAATCTAAAAATAAACTTATGAACTAGAAATAAATATACTGAAGGCTTAAGAATAAACATAGTAACTTAATATTAACCTTAAAATTTAAATACAATATAACAGACTGTGTGAGTAATCCTAAAATAAAAACAAGGAAACATTACAACTATGTACAACATGTGGCATCCAAGGCATGACAAAGGTTACATGGTGGCAGAGCCACAGGAAGAATGTCATTGGGGCAGGTAGAAAGGAGATCTAGATCTAAGCTACTTATTACTACTTAAGCAGTGTCAGGTGAAACTCTGTTTCCCGCTGCCAATGTTGGAAATTTAAGTGCTTCTAAGGACTTGAGGTAGTGACGTTTGAACACTGTCGGAGATTTCCAGCCTGTATACTTTTTCAGATCATCAAAATTCATATGCTGAAAGTAATTAACTGAGGTAGCTACTGCCCTAATGTCATGTACCCGGGGGAAAGATTCTGGGTTGGCTTGTTTAATGAAATATAATATTTGTTGTCTAATTCCTTTTAAGGAAATAGTGCCACCTTTTTCCCTCATAAATAAAGGGCCTGAATATCTTAAGGCCGTTCTAGCAAGGTATGCTCTTAGGGCAGTAACTGGACATAAGGATGGGTCCTGAGGAAGTGGGAGAATTTTCCACGGGGCCCACCTCACCAGTGGGTCCTCATTTTTAGCTAAAAATTGACGATCTGGAGAAAGTAAGACTTCTCCTGAAGGGAGAAACTCTGTATGACCTGAGTCTCTAGATAGAGCCGACAGTTCAAATACCCTGGCTCCTGAAGCTAGACTTAAAAGGAACAATGTTTTCCTCAGGAGGGGTAAAAAGTCACATGAATCATTTTCTGGGCTCAGCCCATGTCGCTTCGTGAAATGTCCCTTTAGCACACATTTCTAAGGTAAATATTGCTAACATTACCAGAGAAAAAGCTAAATTGGAATGTCAGAATATTCTGACTCACTCACCTTATATAAAAGGTGTCGGTATGGTTTCTGGGGCGAGTTAAACCACTACCACGGGCCTCTTACCATTTAGGTCCATCCTTTTACAAAATCCTCCTACCTGAGAGGGCCGATGCAAGGCCCGCACCCAGCTACTACTACTACTACTAGCGCTCCCGACGCCACCACCAGCGCCTCTAGTGGTCATCCTTTTCGTTAGTACCATCTTGTGCACACGTGTTTTTTCTTCGCTGTGTTTTGTGCTTTGATTTCTGGATTTATCCTTATCATGGACTTTGATTTCTGGATTTATCCTTATCATGGAACTCCAAGCCATCACTGCATCTAAGTTAAGTACTGCTAGAAGTGTTTCACTTATATTTAGCCAGTCAGGGACCCATTTAACCAATTTTATTTAGGTTATAAGACGGCGACTCCTTCGGCCTGGTTATAGAGTCGTCTCAGGCGGCTCGTCCCACGTTTCATTGTTTCATGCTTCTTCGGTCTCCTATACCATTGTAGCTTGAATATTAGCAGTATATATGCTTACATTCTTATGCGTTGTGCAGTTTTTCCATGTTTATTTATGCTTAGCTTTTCACAGGGATTCCTAAGCTCTGTTGAGCTTGTAGCCTACATCGCTCCTTAGCTCAGTTTTCATGCATGCATGTTCCTTTGTTTAGGTCTGTTTAGGCTCCTTTTAGGACATTGTACTTCCTTTTAGTCCTGCCCACCCTGGCCGCCACCCTCTGTTCCTACGTATCGGCAGAGGCCAGCTCCCAAGTTGTTAGGCGTCCTCCCTTCTTGGTTGGCTCGTCTAGCTCCTCCAGGACTTCGCTTTCTCTCGGTCTGCTTATTTCTCTTCCCTCTTCCCCATGTTCCGTTAGCCTATTTTGATGCATGCTTTGAGATGGTTAGAGGTAGCCTAAGCCACCTCAGACCGCCTGGCCTGTCTTACTGCGTGGTCTTCACCACGTTCACGACGAGCCAGGCGATCGCCACGAGCCACCTGGCTACTGTCCCCCACGCTTCCTCTCCCCCCCCCCCCCCCAAGGGAGGAGTACCGTTCGCTCCCGTGCCCATGACAACCATCCGAGCTCCCTCCCTTCTTCCCCCTCTCCACGGGGGGATACGGGGGATACGGAGTCTGCAGGGGGACATCCGAGGCTGGCTCAGCTCATACCGCTCTCATTCTTAGGTACCAGGGGGGGTCTCCCGTGCGGTCGGTCTCGGCTGGCCATCCGACTCGGCCGCGCTCAGACCTCCTCGGTTTCCGATCAGCTCTCTCTCACCCCGAGTCACCACCCTCCCCACCGCTCCGGCGGTTGGCCCCTCTGGCTCTGCCAGACCTCAGGTGTGGTGACTGAAGAGAAGCCCCGCCGCATGTTTTCTCCACGTGTTACCTTATTTTATTTTATGTTATTTTATTGTTCCTTGTTTATATTCCTTTTTATTTTCGCTAAGTCGGCGGAGTCCCTGCTCACCATCCGGGTTCTCCTCCTGCTTACGTGCATCTGTTACAGCGGAGCTACGCTCCCCCGACTAGTTTTTACTAGCCTCCTCATGCTCCTCCCCGCTGTTCTCGTACTCCTCACTCCGGCATATAGGCAGGTTACTGGTTTGGTGAATTTCCGTCTTCCAGCAACACCGGAGATGCACTGAAGCTAGTTTACCAGCTCTATCGGACACCCACCACTCACGGCAGGAGAGCAAGCGGAGGCTAATCCTTTTTTGTCAAATAACTCCGGTGTCCTCCGGTGTTATAATGTATCACTTCTTGGACTTAATCCAATTAGTTAGTGTCGATACCCATGTATCTGTTCACTTACAGGCCACCCATTGCCAGGAATCTGGCTGTAATGCTGTCCTGCAGGACCCCTGTGGGCACGAGGTCTGCCAGACCCATGCTGTCTGTGCCATCAGCTACGGAGACATAGCAGTCTGGCACCACGAGAGTTGCTCGATCTGTTACGATCTAGTGGACCAGGTTACCTCCGGAGTAAGTACCTTCTGGAGAACAACTGTCATGTATAAATTTGGCCTATATGTATACAGTCCTAATAAGTGATATATCTATATGAATCATATACTTTAGTCTTAACTAGCTTAGTATTTATACTAGCCCTCTCTTTCAGGCTGCTCAAGCTGTCAGGGACGCCGCTACAACCACCTTAAGCCTGGGTTGGCGGGTTTGGGAGGAACGTCACCAAGGGGCAGCCCTACATCCTTGACAAGAAGATGGCTGCTCTGATCTTCCCCGGCGGAAAGACGACCTCCTACGTTGAACCGCAAGCGGCGGCCCCGTACATCGCCACCATCCAGCATCAAGTGGCTCAAGCCTTGGCGGACCCTGGGAACACGGAGATCATTAAAGATGTAGCAACTCTAAACTTGGACCTTGAGCCCATGGCGGTAGAGGCAGCAGGTAGGACATTGGGTGAGGCAGGTTTGCTAGGGGCTCAAGGTTTACCCTTGGGCCAATCTGGATCGTCTTCCCCTATCCCCTCTTCCTCTTCCTTCCAAGGATTTTCGGAGGGTGAACTTTCGGTTAGACCGAAGTCCACCCAAGCTATCCCTAAAGTTAAGGGAAAGCGAGAAGTGAAGACGCTCGAGAAGACGCTGTCTAAGAAGACGGCTCTTAGCGGTTCTCATAAGACTCCGGCTCACCATCCCGAAGCAGAGAAACCCAAGTCGTCGTCTCACTCCAAAGGGTCCAGAGGCAAGTCCTCCAGAGACAAGGCTCAGCTCCTGACTGATCCTGAGCCTTCAACCTCTACGGGGACGCGTCCTAAGACTCCCAGTGGGAAGCAGGAACCTAGTTTTTTCGACTCCGACGCCTTCACTGCAAACATCATGCAGCAAATGGGCAGTCTAGTGGGAAACTTAGTCCAAGACAAGTTTCAGGAGATGCTCTCCCACATCTCGTCTTCCTTTGAGGAGTAAGGCCAGTCGATCCGGGACATCTCGGAAAGGCTGGCCAGTCAAGAGAACCTGATCGCAGGTCTCCGGGAAAACCCTACGGCAGCTCTTCCTCAGCCCGGTGTGGCAGCCCAAGCCATGCCGGACTACAACACCCTCCCTCCTTACACGGGGAGTAATCCCAGGAGGATCTCGTCCTATGGCCCCTTTAAGGACGGGATGCTAACGTTGGCGGATTGTGGAACTCGAAGGCTTGAGGACTTCGAGTTCCATCCAACAAACTTGCAACCCCCCTTCATTGGTTACACCCGCCTTACGGAGGCAGCTATGAGGAGGGAAGATAAGATCCCTAAAGAGACCGTAATCTTCGGTCGGGATCAGGCTCAGCGGGACTGGCTGAGAAGCCTGGAAGAATGGGAGTGCATCAACACAAGGATGCAAGCGTTTAAGAGCGCTTTTACCATTTTTGTGGTGGACGGAGAGACCCCCATTCCGTTCACCACAAAAGTGACGGAGTTGACTTTGCAGGCCGCCATGAGAGACGAGCTGATACCTCAGCTCCGGGAAACGGAGCCCACGTCACTCCTCCTTCCAGGTATGGAAGATCTTTGGGCAGATCTCCCAGCCACCTTTACGGTCGGGAATCTAAAGCCGGATTGTGCAATAATACAATTCAGTGAACGGCTTCCCAGGCTCCCGGACAGCCTCATCCAGGCTGAGTTTGACGCAAGAACCAGGTTGGGCAGGTCTCTCAATACCCTGGTTATGACAGAGGTTTCGGCCATTACATATGGTAACGAGCCTCTGTTCAAACTTATAGTCAAGCCACATTTGCATACCGTACAATGTGACTTGTATGACTTCGTAGTGGCAAGGCGTAACTGCAGAAAACATGTTCTGCAGGAAGCCACCATCCGCCTGAACCAAACAAGTTGCTGGCGGCTCCGATCTGGGCCGCTGACCTTTTCCCAGAATCGGTTGTCAACTCGGTACAATACGAAGCAACAAGACTCAACCAGAGTCTTAAGGTTCGTTGGGGTCTTTCAAGTAAGAGGAAGCCGGAGTCAATTTCTTCAGCCAGAAAACCCAAAAAGCCTAGGAAATTCCAGCCTTTCCAGGCTCCCCAACAACAGCAGGTAGTGCAGGCAGTGCCAGTTTCCCAAGTGGCACAGCCTTCTACATCAAAGGCTCAGCCTCAACAGCAATTTCTGCTGTTGACTCCTCAGGGTCAAGCTTCTACCTCCTTTGCTGTCTCTCCGACCTTCAACCCAGTGTTTGAGGGCCAGTCTTTCCAACCCTTTAATAGGTTCGGAAGAGGCAGCAGGGCTAGGGGTGCCTTTCGCCAGAGAGGTGGCGGAGGAGCAACCAGCCGGAGGAAGCACCTATGGGGGGCGCAGATCTCGACCTGCCCCAAGCCAGCGAGAACCCTCAGGTAGGAGGGAGACTGTTCCTCTATCGACACAGATGGGGGTTCAGCAACTGGGCACAGAGCATTGTGTCCAAAGGCCTAGGATGGAGTTGGACCAAAGGCCCCCCTCCATCCAAGACCTTCTATCAACAACCAACAACAGAATTGATGGAGTATGCCCAAGAGCTCCTTCAGAAAGGAGTAGTGTCAAAAGTCAAGCATTTAAAGTTTCAAGGTCGCTTGTTCAGCGTGCCAAAGAAAGGCTCAACCAAACGAAGAATAATTCTAGACTTGTCCCGTCTAAAGTTATTCATTCGTTGCGACAAGTTCTAGATGCTGACTATCTCGCAGGTGCGGACCTTACTTCCCTGTGGGGCCGTCACCACCTCTATCGATCTTACAGACGCATACTATCACATCCCAGTGGCAAGACACTCCCGCCTGTACCTAGGTTTCGGGCTAGGGAACCAGGCATTCTCCTTCAAAGTAATGCCCTTCGGGCTAAACGTAGCCCCCAGGGTATTTACAAAGGTAGCAGAGACAGTAGTTCAACAACTCAGATCCCAGGGGATAATGGTAGTTGCGTATCTGGACGATTGGCTTGTTTGGGCAACAAGCATCGAAGAATGCCACAAAGCAACGGTCAAGGTGATACAGTTTCTGGAACATCTAGGGTTCCAGATAAACAAGACCAAGTCCAGGCTGACACCGGACTCTCGCTTTCAGTGGCTCGGCATTCAGTGGGATTTAAACTCCCACACACTATCAATTCCGTCGGACAAGAGGAAAGAAATAGCCAAAGCAACCAGGCAATTTCTCAAGTGCAAACAGACATCCAGGAGAAGCCAGGAAAGGATCCTAGGCTCTCTTCAATTTGCCTCGGTAACAGACATTCTGCTGAAGGCAAAACTAGACATAAACCGTGTCTGGCGCTCGAGAGCAAACAACAAGTCCCGGGACAAATTGTCAGCTATCCCGGCGATTCTTCGCAAACGTCTCCGCCCTTGGGTGGAGGTCAAGAATTTATCAAAGTCAATTCCTCTCCAGTTTCCTCCTCCGGCATTAGTTATCCACATGGATGCTTCACTAAGCGGCTGGGGAGGGTACTCTCAGTACAAAAAAGTACAAGGGACTTGGTCCCTTCCATTCCGCCGGCTCCATATCAATGTGCTGGAAGCTATGGCGGTATTCCTCACTCTCAAAAGACTTCTGCCAGCCAAGGGATCTCACATCAAGCTGGTGTTAGACAGTGTAGTAGTAGTAGACTGCATCAACAGAGGAGGCTCCAAGTCAAGTCATGTGAACCATGTCATGATAGGCATATTTTCTCTGGCAGCCAAGTACAAATGGCACCTGTCCTCCACTCACCTAGCGGGAGTGAAGAACATGATAGCAGATGCCTTGTCTCGCTCAGTCCCTCTAGAGTCGGAGTGGTCTCTGGACAGGCGTTCATTCAATTGGATCTGCCAGCAGGTTCCAGGGCTCCAGTTGGATCTTTTCGCCACAGAGTCGAACCACAAGCTTCCCTGCTATGTGGCTCCCAACCTGGACCCTCTGGCTTATGCCACGGACACCATGGCCATAGACTGGAATCAATGGAAGAAGATCTACATCTTTCCTCCAGTGAATCTTCTACTGAAAGTTCTGGGCAAACTCAGGACCTTCAAGGGACAGGTTGCCCTAGTAGCCCCCAATTGGCCCAAGAGCAACTGGTTCCCACTCCTGCTGGAATTGGGTCTCCGACCTCAACGGATTCCCCATCCCAAGCTATCTCAAGTAGTGCAAATGAAGACACTGTTCGCTTCCTCAGGAATTCTCAAAACCCTAACTTTATGGACTTCACGAAGTTCGCGGCTAAAAGGGATGCAGAATCAGATAAAAGAGAATCGACCCTTTGTCAATATGACTCAGCCGTTAAGAAACTAGCCAATTTTCTGAGAGGGACCGAATCTCAAACCATGACTACCAACCTGGTTATTTCCTTCTTCAGATCATTATTTGAAAAAGGTTTAGCAGCCAGTACTATTACTACTACTAAATCAGCAATAAAGAAAATATTCCAGTATGGTTTTAAAATAGATCTAACAGACTCCTATTTTTCATCTATTCATAGAGCCTGTGCTAGACTCAGACCATCAGAGAGGCCTAGCTCAGTGTCATGGTTCTTGAATGATGTTCTCAAACTGGCTTCAGATACTGATAACAACTCATGTGATTTCTTACCCCTCCTGAGGAAAACATTATTTCTTTTAAGTCTGGCCTCAGGAGCCAGGGTATCTGAACTGTCGGCTCTATCTAGAGACTCAGGTCATATAGAATTTCTCCCGTCAGGAGAAGTTCTTCTCTCTCCAGATCGTCAATTCTTGGCCAGAAACGAGGATCCATCAATGATATGGGCTCCTTGGAAGATCCTTCCTCTTCCTCAGGAACCTTCCTTATGTCCAGTTACTGCCTTACAAGCATATCTTTCCAGGACAGCCAAGAGATCCTCTGGTCCTTTGTTTACAAGGGAAAAGGGTGGCACCATTTCCTTAAAAGGTATTAGACAACAAATTTTATACTTTATTAAACAAGCCAACCCATACTTGTTCCCCAAAGTTCACGATATTAGGGCAGTAGCTACCTCGATCAACTACTTTCAACATATGAATTTTGATGATCTGAAAAAGTATACAGGCTGGAAATCTCCGACAGTTTTCAAACGTCACTACCTTAAATCCTTAGAAGCTCTTAAATTCCCACCAGTGGCAGTGGGAAACACAGTTTCTCCTGACACTGCTTAAGTAGTTTAGTAATTAGATCCAGATCTCCTTTCTACCTGCCTCACTGACATCCTTCCTGCAATTCTGCCACCATGTACCCCTTTTAATGCCTTAGATGCCTAAAAGGGCACTTATTGTGATGTTTTCCTTATTTTTATGCTAGGATTACTCACACATGTATATAATCTGTTAATTTGTATCTAGTTGTAAGATTAATATAAGTTTTCATAAGTAGTCTTAGTATGTATTATAATCTTTATAGTCATAAGTTTTTCTAGACTATAGTACTTTGATATCAATTGTTTTTTATTCTTTCCTTACTCATATTATATCCTCATTCAAGCTTGTGACCATTTCTCTGGTACTATTTCACGAAGCGACACGGGCTGAGCCCAGAAAAGGGATTTTGACGAAGGAAAAATCTATTTCTGGGCAAGGGCCCATGTCGCCCAGTGAAATCCCACCCTCCTTTACACCCACCCTTGGGCCCAAGCTTGACAGTCTAACTCCAAGGATGACCGCTAGAGGTGCTGGTGGTGGCGTCAGGAGCGCTAGTAGTAGTAGTAGCTGGGTGCGGGCCTTGCATCGGCCCTCTCAGGTAGGAGGATTTTGTAAAAGGATGGATCTAAATGGTAAGAGGCCTGTGGTAGTGGTTTCACTCGCCCCAGAAACCATACCGACAACTTTTATATAAGGTGAGCGAGTCAGAATATTCTGACATTCCAACTTAGCTTTTTCTCTGGTAATGTTAGCAATATTTACCTTAGAAATGTGTGCTAAAGGGACATTTCACTGGGCGAAACAGGCCCTTGCCCAGAAATAGATTTTTCCTTCGTCAAAATCCCTTATCAGTGTCTGAGGCTAGTTTGAGAACATAATTTAAGAACCATGACACAGACTTAGGCCTCTCTGATGGCCTGAGTCTAGCACAGGCTCTAGGGATAGATGAAAAATAAGTCTGTTAGATCTATTTTGAAACCAAACTGGAAGATTTTCTTTAGTGCCGATTTAGTAGTAGTGATAGTACTAGCTGCTAAACCTTTTTCAAATAGCGATCTAAAAAAGGAGATGGCCAGATTGGTTGTCATGGTTTGAGATTCAGACTTCCTCAGGAAAATAGCTAGTTTTTTAACTGCTGAGTCATACTGACGAAGGGTTGACTCTCGTTTATCCGATTCTAAGAATAGGATGTTTTGAGGGTCAATGTTGGCATCCCTTTTTGCCTCAAACTTCATGAAGTACATAAAGTTAGGGTTTTCTGAATTCCTGAGGAAGCGTACACAGTCTTCGTTTGTACTAGTTGGGATAATCTGCAATGTGGCCCTTGAACGTTCTGAGTTTGTTCAGAACCTTCAAAAGAAGATTCACTGGAGGAAAGATGTAAATCTTCTTTCATTGATTCCAGTCTATAGCCATGGCGTCCGTGGCATAAGCCAGAGGGTCCAGGTTGGGAGCCACGTAGCAAGGGAGTTTGTGATTCAACTCCGTGGCGAAGAGATCCACCTGAAGCCCCGGGACTTGCTGACAGATCCAATTGAATGACTGCTTGTCCAGGGAGCACTCCGACTCTAGTGGGACTGAGCAAGATAGCGCATCCACTATCACATTCCTTACTCCCGCTAGGTGTGTGGCGGACGGGTGCCATTTGTTCTTGGCTGCCAGTGAAAATATGGCTATCATGACATGGTTCACATGGCTTGACTTGGAGCCTCCCCTGTTGATGCAGTGTACTACCACTGCACTGTCTAACACCAACTTGATGTGAGATTTCTTGGCTGGGTGAAGTTTTTTCAGGGTGGGGAACACTGCCATAGCTTCCAATACGTTGATATGGAGCTGGCGGAATGGAAGGGACCAGGTTCCTTGTACCTTCTTGTACTGAGAGTACCCTCCCCAGCCGCTTAGTGATGCATCTGTGTGGATAACTAAAGCCAGCGGAGGGAACTGAAGAGGAATTTACTTCGACAAATTCTTGACCTCCGTCCAGGGGCGGAGGCGTTTGCGTAAGATCACCGGGATAGTGGATAGTTTGTCCCGGGGTCTGTTGTTTGCTCTTTTAGCAGAACGTCCGCTACCGAAGCAAATTGTAGAGAGCCCAGGATCCTTTCCTGGCTCCTTTGAGACGTTTGCTTGCACTTGAGAAATTGTCTGGTTGCTTTGGCTATTTCTCTCCTCTACAAAGATGGAATTGATAGAGTGTGTGAGTTCAAGTCCCACTGAATGCCCAACCATTGAAAGCGAGACTCCGGTGTCAACCGGGACTTGGTCTTGTTTATCTGGAATCCTAAGTGTTCCAGAAACTAGATTACTTTGACCGTTGCTTTGTGGCATTCCTCGATGCTTGTGGCCCAAACGAGCCAATCGTCCAGATACGCAACTAGCATTATTCCCTGAGATCTGAGTTCTTGAACCACTGTCTCCGCCAATTTTGTTAAAATTCTGGGGGCCACATTGAGCCCGAAAGGCATTACCTTGAAGGAGAATGCCTTGTTCCCTAGCCTGAAACCTAGGAACGGGCGGAAGTGTATTGCTACTGGAACATGATAGTATGCGTCCGTAAGATCGATAGAGGTGGTGATGGCCCCACGGGGTAGTAAGGTCCGCACCTGCGAGATAGTCAGCATTCTGAACTTGTCGCACCGAATTAATAACTTTAGACGGGACAAGTCTAGAATTATTCTTCGTTTGTTTGTGCCTTTCTTTGGCACACTGAACAAGCGACCTTGAAACTTTAAGTGCTTGACTCTTGACACTACTTTCTGAAAGAGTTCTTGGGCGTACTCTATCAATTCCGCTGTTGGCTGTTGATAGAAGATTTTGGATGGAGGAGGACCTTTGATCCAGCTCCATCCTAGTCCTTTGGACACAATGCTCTGTGCCCAGTTGCTGAACCTCCACCTGTGTCGAAAGAGGAACAGTCTCCCTCCTCGTAAGTTTACCTCGGCTGGATGCTCTTCCGCCGCCTCTCTGACAAAAGGCACCTCTAGCTTTGCTACCCCTGCCGAACCTGTTGAAAGGACTGGCCTTCAAATACTGGGTTGAAGGCCGGGGAGACAGCGTAGGAGGTGGAAGCTTGGTTTTGAGGCTGCGCCACCAGCAGAAACTGTTGTTGAGGCTGTGACTTTGACGTAGATGGTTGTGGTGTACAAAAATATTAATACAAATAAAACATTTTTCAAGAAATTGAATCTCAAACTATTTAAATTAAATAATTAATCAATTGCCTGCTGCAATTGTGATTTGGCTATGATTTTAAACAGAGGTTCATCTCCGTACATCAGAGATGATACCTCTGTCATGACAAGTGTATTGAGGGATCTGGACAGTCTTATTCGGGTGTCGAATTCAGCCTGGATGAGGCTGTCTGGAAGTCTAGGTAGCCTCTCACTAAATTGCATGATGCCGCAGTCTGGTTTTAGTTTCCCGACCAAAAAGGTGGCCGGGAGATCCGACCATAGATCTTCCATTCCGGGGAGAAGGAGCGATGTAGGCTCCGTTTCCCGGCTGCGGCATTGGCTCGTCTCTCATCGCAGCCTGCATCGTCAGCTCCGTCACCTTCGTAGTGCACAGGATGGGCGTTTTTCCGTCGACTACGAACATTGTGAAAGCGCTTTTAAACGCTTGGACCCTGGTGTTTATACAATCCCAATCTTTCCAGCTCCTAAGCCAATCGCGTTGGGCTTGATCCCGGGAGAGGATAACTGTCTCCTTTGGGATCTTGTCCTCTCTCCTCATGGCCGCCTCCGTAAGGCGAGCATAACCGATGAAGGGGGGTTGCAAATCTGCAGGATGAAACTCGAAGTCCTCAAGCCTTCGAGTTCCACAGTCCCCCAACGTCAGCATCCCGTCCTTGAAGGGAGCGTACGACGAAATCCTCCAGGGATTACTCGCCGTGTAAGGAGGGAGAGTATTATAATTTGGCATGGTTTGGGCTGCCATGCTGGACTGTGCAAGACCTGTCGCGGGGTTCTCACGGAGTCCTGAGTGACCAGTCTCTCCGAAATAGCCCGGATTGACTGGCCTGACTCCTCCAAAGAAGATGAGATCTGGGTGAACATCTCCTGGAACTTGTTTTGAACCAAGTTCCCGACCAGACTACCCATTTGCTGCATAATATTTGCAGTAAATGAGTCTGTATCGAACGGAGTGGGTTCCAGCTTCTCCTTGGGGGTCCTAGGACAGGCTCCTGTCGAGGTCGAAGGCTCAGGGTCGGGTAGGAGCTGAGCCTTGTCCTTAGAAGACTTACTTCTGGAGCCCTTGGAATGAGAAGAAGTTCTAGGTTTCTCTCCTCCAGGATGGTGAACCGGAGTTTTCTGAGAGCCACCCGAACAAGACTTCTTTGACAGAGTCTTGTGAAGCGTCTTGATTTCGCGCGTCCCTTTAAGCTTAGGGATCACCTGGGTGGACTTCGGTCTGACCGACTAGAAGCAACAGGAGAAGAAGATCTAGAATGACTCAAGGGAAGACCTTAAGCCCCTACCAAACCTGCCTCACTCACACTCCTACCTGCGGCGTCTACCGTCATGGGCTCGAGGTCCAGGTTGAGAGCTGCTACTTCTTCTAGGACTTCTTGGTTACCAGGCTCCTACGCAGCTAAAGCCACCTGCTCTTGAATGGTGGCGATGTAAGGGGCCGCCGCCTCCAGGTCGACGCAGGAGGTCGGTTTACCGCCGGGGAAGATGAGAGCAGCCATCTTCTTATCTAAGATGTATGGCTTGGTGCGAGAGCATTCTCGCCCTCGACACTGAGTACAAAATTCGTGAGGATCAACCTCTACAGAGGACCGAAAGGCCCCACACTTACGGCCCTCCACACCAGGGCACAATCTGTGGCTGAAGGGGGGGGTGTCTCCGGCTCTCGGGATTCCATTGCAAATCACAAAAATCACCGTATTGGATATACAAAACAGACACGTACTTACGTACAGCCTTACACATACACACACAGTAAGAGGGAAAGAGAAAAGCCTTCACGCAGTGAAGAAAACAAAGCATACGACTAGAAGCGGGCAGAGAGGCGAGCAACACGTCTAACCACCAGCGCGGCCAAAAGCAAAGTGACTCCTCTCCTCGCAGTCGAGCTGACTGCCAACTGCCGGACAAGCATTTAACTACCGAACTCCCTTGTTCGAAGCTTACGACCGGTTCAGCTGCCGCTAAGTTACATTCCTATTGTTAAAGGACCGAGGGTTTGTATACGTATCGGAAAAAACTCATGATTAGGGCATGTGCGTGCATGTACACATTGAGACAGAAAGAGACTTTCTTTATTTTTTGATGAAACAGAATAGTTCACTTCTGTTTGTAATATGTCAACTAATCATAAGTTGTAAAACATGTTCCTCAATGAAACAACTGAGACATTACTTTTCCTAATTCATGAAATTATTAATTGATCTGGTAGGCTAGTTCTTCTTTTGATTCCCTGAAGTGGTGGGCTCCATTTGTTGGCTCTTTTTACAGATCGTTATTTTATTAATGCTATTATTGCAGTCATACCAATTATACAGTGTTCCCCCCGTATTCGCGGGGGATGTGTACCAGACACCCCCGCGAATAGTTAAAACCACCACTAAAAATGCTTATAACTGCCTATCTTGAAAGTTCAGATGCCAAATGTATATCTTTAATAACATCCTACTTCAAATATACCTAAAATTACTAACCTATTACTGCATTAATCTTTGAGGTTATATATTAATATCATTTTAAAGTCGTCTTAAACATTTTACCATTAAAAATATATACCTACAGCAAATAACAGAGAGAGAGGAGAGAGAGAGAGACGAGAGAGAGAGAGAGAGAGAGAGAAAGAGAGAGAGAGGGGGGGGGGGGGGGGTGGAAATTTCATGAGCACTTGATGGCAGCAACAAATCAGCTCCTTCCCCCTCCGGTCACTTAACTTGATACCTGGAGTTAGAGAAAGAATCTGACTGGGATTTCCTTCATTCTTCCATAATTTTTTAAATTTATAAGCTAAAATCTTACTAATTCACTATTGGTATTTTCTTTAATGAATTGATATTATTGATGTATAAATTAATATTAATATTTGAAAATAGTAAATCATTTATTTATCATACAAAAAAACATACATCTTTGTAGGAGAGAGAGAGAGAGAGAGAGAGAGAGAGAGAGAGAGAGAGAGAGAGAGAGAGAGAGAGAGAGAGAGAGAGAGAGAGAGAATTATTATTTTCATTATGTGATATTTAAACTTATTAAACTTACTAATACAGTATTAATCAAAATTAATATTTGAAAATTAGTAAATCATTTTTGTATCATAAAAATGTATTTAGTCATGAAAATAAACATCAAAATACACTATTAGTGATTATTTTCGTCGGAAAATTCCGCGAATGGGCGAGACCATCCGCAAATAATTTCTAGATAGGTTCCAAAGAAAAATCCGCGAATGTGTGAGTCCACGAATCCGGAGAACGCGAATACGGGGGGAACACTGTATTGCTATTATTATCATAAATACGAGATGGGCCCTGCAGTGGAATTTCTGAAATCCCAATGCATTTGGGTACCTGTGCCGACACCTACTGGTGGTAGTAGCACTGTGTAACAGTGGGTTGTATTTTCATGGAACCCTGATATTTGTTTTTATCTATTTGTCTCATTTTGTGGGCTTTGCAGGCTTTGCAATTTTCTAATTACCTTAGTACAGCTCGTATATAAATTTGCTAGTTGTGCGAATATGCCATTATATTAGTCTATTCTTTTCCCATTTCTCTGGTTTTCTCCTGTTCTTATTTTCTAATTTTGCTCAAATTTCTAGAGAGTATCTTTAATTATTAAATATATGTCTGGGAAATATTTAAACGAAGATGGTTATGCAACATTCACTATAGGTTCTACATATGACAGTGATACATATCAAAGAAACATTACACTTACTATTTTTGCAGACTCGCAAAATGCTGTGCCTCTTGTGGCTGTGACTGTGTATGCATTATGATTCATGTACTTGAGCAGATGTTCAAAACACCATAAACAACAACAACAGAGCTTCAGGCCACACCTTGCACAGATGTGTTCTGGGTCTTTGCACCTGCAATAAATGATAATGTAAACCTTAGAAGTTTATGATAATGTTAACTATATTGATTTAACAAATTTGAGATAAAAGAATTGAATATCTATCATTTAATGACATATTAAACTATAAAATTACAATACATTATATACAATTTTACAGAACACTGACAAGAGTGGTTACTCAAATAAGGCCATTATAAAGGAATGACTTCAGTCACTACATCAGTGAATTCAAAGCAAATAAACACTACATAAGTGAGTGTAAAGCAAATGAACAAATTCCATAAACAGTCATACCTCATGCATTTGTTTCTGGATTTGCAAATTCACAGATTCATGAAATTACCACTGGAACCAAAATAATTTCCATCCACGATTTTTTCACAGATCTGCCTACAGTATGTACATTTTCTTTATTTTATTGGATTGTGCCTTTGTTTTGACTTCTGTGACATAAAAGTTTACCTGGTTTACCTTCCTGATAATGATAAAGAAAATGTTAGCCATTAAGTTAAGTTTACAGTCCCATTTTGTTACTCGGTTTACCTTAACCCTTAAACACCGCGCCAGTATTTCCAAAGTGTCTCCCGTATGCTGACAGCATTTGGGAGTGAGCGCCGAAGCGGAAAAAAAGTTTTTTTCAAAAAATCACAGCACGCTTAGTTTTCAAAATAACAATTTGTCAAAAATTGTATTTTTCCAAACTTTAGAAACCTGAGGTCCTTTACAATAGGAAGGTACTTAGCGGCAGCTGAACTGGTCGTAAGCTTTTCGAACAAGGGGTTCGGTAGTTAACTACTTGTCCGGCAGTTAGCGGTACGCTCGACTGCGAGGCGAGGAGCCACTTTGCTTGAGGCCCAGGAAATGCAGAGTGAGGGATGGCATGAGGTGGGACTATATGTAAAGGACCTCAGGTTTGTATAGTAAGGAAAAATACAATTTTCGACAAATTGTTATTTGTTCCGATACGGTATACAAACCATCGGTCCTTTACAATAGGAAGACTCACTTATTGGTGGGTGGAATCTGAGTCTTATGAACAGACTGGTGTTCGTCCTACCTTGGATTCCCTCCCTAGTCGAAAGAGCAGAGGGAGGGATCCTAGCCTCTGCCCAGCTGATTGGGGTGTGCACCGCAGGATCAGAGGTCAGACTCTGGACCAAATTAAAAGAGGGAGGCATGCGTACCTCTTATAATTAGCAAAAGCAAGAACTAGTTCCTACTTCAAGAGCCAAAGTAAAGTTATGGGTTTGTCTCTTGTTGGCTTCCACTCCCCCGCCCCCCTTGTTGGGGAGTGGTGGATAAACACTTCTATCCCTACTGAAAGGGATAGAATGGGGCTCGGTTGTGTACCTTACCTGCATCGGCCTCCTGTTCAGCGTAGTGAGGACCGTGGCCCTCTGCCCACAGGTAGAGGGAAGAATGAAGGAGGAAGAGAAGCCAGTCACACTCTCTTTCACTCGTCCATGCATACAGTCACACAAGGATGCGATGCTGTTCTGTCCGCTCGGGTGCTGGGTAGACAACACATCTTGTTGAGCAGCTACCACGGATCCCAAGGAAAAGGTGTCCAAGGACCTGTGGGTGATATCCCTAAGGTAAAAAGAAGTGAAGGTGGTCTGGTTGGCCCAAACCCCTGCCTTCAGTACCTGTGCCAGGGAGAAGTTCTTGCGGAGAGCAAGGCTTGGACCAATACCTCTGACTTCGTGGGCTCTTGGACGAAGGGTACAGGTGTTGTCACTGTCAGCTGTCTCGTAAGCCCTCCTGATCACAGCCAGAAAGAAAGTGTGTTCTTGGAAACCTCTTCTTGATAACCCTGGTGCTAACGAAGAGGCGTCGACACTCAGGCCTGAGGTGCCGAGTTCTCTTCAGATAGTGCCGTAGCGCCCTCACAGGACAAAGCAGCATCTCATCCACATCATTATCGGTGAAATCCTTCAGGGAGGGGATCGTGAAGGACTCGAACCGGTCGTCAGGGACCGAAGGATTCTGAGTCTTCGCTACGAAGTTCGGGCGAATCGAGTGTCACAGAATCCCACCCCCGGGAATGCTTAACGTTGAAGGAAAGACCAAGAAGTTCACCTATTCTCTTCGCTGATGCCAGGGCCAGCAAGAAGAGGGTCTTGAGAGTCAGACCGACTCTCGGAGTGGCTCGAAGGGTCTGCGTGTCAAACTCCTAAGGACGAGAGTCACATCCCACCCCGGGGGCCTGAGTTCCCTGGGTGGGCAAGACCTCTCGAAGCTCTTCATCAGGAGGGAGATCTCGAAAGAAGAGGATATCCACACTTCGCAGTTTAAGGACTAAGGCCAGGGTGGCTCTGTAGCCCTTAATTGCAGAGACGGAGAGGAGCTTCTCTCGGCGAAGAAAGACGAGGAAATCCGCTACCTGCTGAAGAGAGGCTCTGAGAGGAGAGAGACCCCGTCCACGACACCAACCATAGAAGACGGACCACTTCCCCTGGTAGACAGCCGCAGAGGACTGTCTAAGGTATCCGGCTATCTCTGTCGCTGCGCTGCGAGAATGCCTCTCGCTCGCAAGAGATGGTGGATAGAAGCCAACTGTGAAGACACAGGGACTCGACGGATCGGTGGTACCATTCCACGTGTGGCTTCTGTGCCAGGGGGGAATCTCTCTCGGCTCTCCGGCAAGCAGAGCCAGCAGGTCTGGATACCAAACGGCTTGAGGTCGTTTGGGCACCACCAGGATCATCCGAAGGTTCGCAGTGATCAGCGCCCTGCTGATCACTTTGTGAATCAGACAGAATGGGGGAAAGGCGTAGACAAAGAGGTTGTCCCATGGATGCTGAAGGGTGTCCTCTGCGGCTGCCCATGGGTCTGGCACAACTGAGTAAAAACCCTGGAGTTTTCTGTTGAGTCGAGTGGCGAACAGATTCACGACTGGACGCCCCCACAGGTTGAACAGCCTTTCCGTCACGTCTGGGTGAAGGGACCACTCGGTTCCTATCACCTGATCCCGACGACTGAGCTTGTCGGCTACCACATTCCTCTTGCCTAGAATGTTGCGAGCCAACAACTCTATTGAGTGTGCCGCGGCCCACTCATGCACCTGCAGCGTCGACTGGTGCAACGGGAGGGACACTAGACCCCCTTGCTTGTTGACGTATGCCATACTGTGGTGTTGTCGCACATCAACACCACCGAGTGTCCCACCAGACGGTCCCGGAACTCTTGGAAAGCGAGGAACGCTGCCTTGAGCTCCAGGACGTTGATGTGAAGGTGCTTGGCGTGATGGTCCCACACACCTGCAGTCAGCAACTCCTCCAGGTGTGCGCCCCATCCCTCGGTGGATGCGTCTAAACACAGCAACATCTCTAGGGTGGGCAGTGCAAAGAGGCACTCCTCTTACGAGGTTCCTGTCGTCCAGCCACCAGGCTAGGTCTTGCCTCGCCCCCTCCATGAGGGACATGGGGAAGAAGGGAGGGTCCCTTGCCTGTGACCAACACCCCTTTAGTCTCCACTGAAGAGACCGCAGGTGAAGACACTCGTGAGGGACTAGCTTCTCCAGAGACGACAGGTGGCCGATCACGACTTGCCACTGCTGAGCCGGTTGCTCCTGTCGAGGCAGGAACCGTCTTACTGCCTCCCTGAATCAGCTGATCCGCGAATCTGGGGGGAAGACTCGCCTTGCTGCCATGTCGATCAGCATGCCCAGGTACTTCATCCTCTGCTTGGGTTCGAGCTCTGACTTCTTGTGATTCACCACGATTCCCAGTTCGCGGCAGAATTCGAGGAGTCGATCTCTGTCCTGCAGCAACTGCGAGTGGGAGCTCACCAGGACTAACCAATTGTTGAGATACCTCAAGAGATGTATCCCTACCGAGTGGGCCCAAGCAGACACTAGTGTGAACACTCGCGTGAACACCTGTGGGGTGGTTGAGAGACCGAAACAAAGTGCCCTGAACTGGTACACCGTCCCATCGAGGATGAAGTGGAGGTACTTCCTGGAGGATTGATGGACAGGTATCTGGAAATACGTGTCCTTCAAATCTACAGAAAGCATGAAGTCGTTCTCCCTGATGGAATTGAGCACCAACCGTGCTGTTTCCATCGTGAACCGAGTCTGGCAAACGAATCGGTTCAAGGGAGAGAGATCTATCACCGCGCGCCAGCCCCCTGTAGACTTCTCCACAAGGAAGAGGCGGGTGTAGAAGCCCGGCGACTGATCCTGAACGATCTCCACAGCTCGTTTGCTCAGCATGGCTTCTACTTCCTGCCAAAGCATCACGTCCTTGGTCGAGCCAGGAACGTAGGTTCGGAGATGGACCGGGTTGGAGGTGAGGGGTGGCCGAGACTCAAAGGGTAGTAAATATCCCTTCCGAAGGACGTTTACTATCCAGGTCTCCGCACCGTAGCGCTGCCATGTTGCACAGTGGCTCGCCAGGCACCCCCCCCCCCCCCACTTCCGGCAGCAGGTGAGGGGGAACGCCGTCCCTAGCGTTTCCCACCTCTCTTCGACTTCTTCTTACCTGCCCCCCCTCGTAAGAAGGAGGGCTGGTGACGGTCGCCCCTAGAAGAAATTGAAGGCAGAGCCTTTCCTTTGGGCTTCGACGATACGATCGTCTTGGCTGCAGAGGAAGCGCTAACCAAACTCTTAGGTTTGACCGCAGTAACTCGAGGCTGCCCAGATGCCTTCGAGACTGCCTGGTGTACTAAACGGTCACTGTCGTCAGTGCGCCGTCTTTCCACCGCAGCGTCCACCATCTCTCCCGGGAAAAGACAGGAGGAGCTCCGCACCAGTCCGTTGTGAAGACCCAGAGCCGCCTCACGCCCGGCCGCCCTGGTCACTCGGGTGAGAACAGCGTCTCTACGCTGGAGAACCAGGTTGGCCCACAGGTTGGCCGTCTGGTGGGCCAGGTAGGCGGCGATAGCCCTACCCCCAGACTGGCACAGTCTCACGAAAGCCGGGTCTCCTTCAGGAGTGATATTCCCTAAGGAGGCCACGGTTTTCGACACTGTAGGGGACCACAGGTCGAGCCATGAGACTGCTTGGAAGGCTGCCATTGCGGTAGACTCCAAGACAAGTGCCTCCTGCTGCGAGAACCGACAGGAGCTGCGGCAGAGACACCCCCGGAGTTAGCCTGGCTAGCTCCGGGTTAACCTGTTTGGGTGGCAGAGGGTCCTCCGAAGGGATGTAAAAGCGCCTCTGTCACGGTAGAGGTGAAGGAAGGAGCTTAGTGGACCTACTGGACCGAAGCGAACCCTCCTGTCCGGAGACGAGAGCGTCCAGCTGGCCCAGCATGCTGTCAGCCAAAGCTGATCGCGGCAGACCCACTGCCGTCCTGGGTTCCTTCTTAGGTCCCTAGAACGCCTCCAAGCCCGATGTGGGTTCGGTAGGTGGGAGCAGCGATCCTTCTCCAAGGTCGTTGTGCTGATGGATCAGCGCAATCACCTCCACGACCGTGCCAGGTTCGTAGGGTGTCGTGGCGCCCCTTCGTGATCGCTCCTGATCACCTCGCTCTTCCCGGTAAAGCCCGAGGAAGTTGAAGGGATCGGAGAGGCAGACCTGACGCTCCCTCCGTGCCCACCGGCAGAGCCGGCTGAGGGGGCTGCAGGCGATCGTCAACCTGCGGTGGTGATTGGTCTGCAGGCCTGGTCGAACAGCTCTCCCAGGGAGAGCGGCTGGACCGAGAACAGCGGCGACGGTCCCGAGCGTCGGAAGAGCTGCTGCTGGTTCCCCTCTCCGCCCGGTCCCGGTAGGAGCGGCGGTTGGGGGACCTGCAGAGTCCACTGTCGCGGTGAGAGCGAGGCTTATCCTCACGGCGCGCCACGCCGCCTGGACCAGTTGGGCTGGTTCAGGCAACCAAGAGGACCGCTTCCTTGCCTCAGCCCGCGAGCGGTCTGGGACCTTTGCGTCAACCCTGGGTACCAGCGTGTTGCCACGAGAGTGATCGCTGGTCTGGTGAGAGTCACCTGAGCGTCGGGCGACTCCCTCCAGTCTTCCATCCCGTGCCTGGATCCTGGCGCCGAGAGAACTAGTACCTTACCTTACCTTACCTTACAGACCTTACATCTTGTTTGGGTTGCCCCAGGTCCCTCAGTGTGAGGCATCTCTAATGGTCTACCAGAGAGTTGCTAGTACATCTTCCGGTATATTTTGCATCTTCCAATCTTGGATGGTCTGGGTTGCAGCTGAGATATTTGTTGAGCTTATTCTTAAACACATCTATGCTCATTCCTGATATATTCCTCAGATGAGCTGGCAACGCATTGAATAGACGCTGCATTATCGATGCTGGTGCGTAGTGGATTAATGTCCTGTGTGCTTTCCTTATTTTTCCTGGTATAGTTTTGGGCACTATTAATCTACCTCTGCTTGCTCTTTCTAATATTTTTAGCTCCATGATGTTTTCGGCTATTCCTTCTATCTGTTTCCATGCCTGAATTATCCTGTAGCGTTCTCTTCTCCTTTCTAGACTATATAATTTTAATGATTGTAGTCTTTCCTAGTATTCAAGGTCCTTAACTTCTTCTATTCTAGCTGTAAAGGATCTTTGTACACTCTCTATTTTTGTGCAATATCCTTTTGATAGTGTGGGTACCATATCATATTGCAATATTCAAGTGGACTACGAACATCTGTTTTATAAAGCATAATCATGTGTTCAGCTTTTCTTGTTTTGAAGTGCCGTAACAACATTCCCATTTTTGCTTTACATTTTGCCAATAGAATTGCTATTTGATCATTGCATAACATGTTCCTATTCATCATCACACCAAGGTCTTTAACTGCTTCCTTATTTGTGATTGTCTCATTATTAGGTCCCCTATATGCATATAGCTTTCCTTCTCTGTCTCCATAATTTATTGATTCAAATTTATCAGAGTTAAATACCATCCTATTTACCTCTGCCCAATCATATACTTTGTTAAGGTCTCTTTGTAGCACGTTCCTATCTTCATCACAAGTAATTTCTCTAATTATTCTTGTGTCATCGGCGAAACTACTCACTACCACTGAGTCCTTAACATTGCTGCAGTATTGCAGCTAACACCGTACCTTGTGGCACACCGGATGTTACCTTAGCTTCATCCGATTTCTCATCGTTTGCAACAACTATCTGTTTTCTGTTGTGTAAAAATTCTTTTAACCATCTTCCTACTTTATCCACGATATTGTGTTTTCTAATTTTCTTCGCTAATATATTATGGTCTACCTTGTCAAAAGCTTTTGCAAAGTCTAGATAAACCACATCTGTTTCATTTCCGCTTTTCATATTTTTGTATATGTTCTCACGGTGGACTAACAGTTGGGTTTGTGTACTTTTTCCAGGTACGAAACCAAGTTGTCCTATATTAAACAAATTATTTTTTATTAAATGTTTCATAATATTTTTCTTCATTACCCTTCCATACACTTTCATAATATGTGATGTTAGACTCACAGGCCTATAATTACTTGCCTCTAGTCTTGATCCACTTTTGAAAGAAGGGGTAATATATGCTAATTTGTGCTCATCATAAATCTTGCCTGTATCTACACTTTGTCTTAATAATATTGCCAAGTGGCTTTGCGATAGAATGAACTACTTTCTTTAACAAAATAGCAAGAACACCATCAGGACCTGCAGCAGCTCCATTTTTAATTTCATAAATAGCCTGCAAAATATCAGCTTCATTAATTTCTATGTCAGCTAAATATTCACTATTTTCGTCCCTTACTTCTGTATCATTATCTTCATTATCAATTCTAGGGGTGAATTCTCTCTTATATCGTTCTGCCAATATGTTGCAAATTTCTTTTTTTTCATTCGTTAATCTCCCTTCAATTCATAGAGGGCCTATTTCTATTCTTCTTTTATTCATCTTTTTTGAGTACGAGTATAATAGTTTGGGGTTTTGCTTGATATTTACTAGGGTTTTTTCTTCCAAGTCCCGTTTTTCATTTTCTTTAGATTGTATAATCTTTTGTTCTGCATTTTCTATCTTACTTTTTAGTTCTATAACTTTCCATGCATTTTTTCTTTTGCAAGACCTTTTTTCAACTTTCTGATTTTCTGGAACAAAATCCTTCTGTCTCTTGGTATGCATGACTGATGTTTACTTTTCTTCTTCGGTATATATTTTTCCACTATTTTCTCTAATATTTTATATAGTATCTCCGTATTTACCCTTATGTCATCACTTACGAAAATGTTATCCCAATTTTTTTTTAATTCTTCATTTATTTCTGACCATTTTATATTTTTACTGTAGAAGTTGTATTTTCCATATCCTTCCCACTTTTTCATTTCTTGCTTATCTCTGTTTTCACTTGCTTTGGAATGGACTGTTAATTCTATGACATTATGGTCTGAAATACTCACATTATAAAATATTATTTCTTTAACATAATTCACGTCGTTCACAAATACTAGGTCTAAAGTATTTTCCTTTCTTGTTGGCAGGTGATTTATTTGTTGAATGTTGTATTCTAGTAGCATATCTAATAGCTTTTCGAATTGCCTCTTATCTTCTGCACTACTATTACTCTCTTTTTTATATGTATAAATACAACCACAATCTCCTATTCGTTCTTTCCAGTCTACGAAAGGAAAGTTAAAGTCTCCAGATAGGAGAATACAGGCAGTCCCCGGGTTACGACGGTGTCGGCTTATGACGTTCCGAGGTTACGACGCATCAATAGACGTTATTTCCAGGGTTACGATGCCTACAACGCTCATCTGGGAGATGAAATATGACACCAAAAATGCAAAATAATCAATATTTGAAGGTTTTTTTTATGATAAATGCCATAAGAATGCAGTTTACATAGTTTTCAATGCACCCAAAGCCTTAAAAGTAAGGTTTTCTTAGGATTTTTGACGATGTTCCGGCTTACAACGATTTTTGGCTTACGACGTGTCTCAAGAACGGAACCCCCGTCGTAACCCGGGGACCGCCTGTAGTCCAGTCCTTGTGATTTCTACAAATATCATCCAATTTCTACCGCTATTAGTTCACATTCTGAGTTACTATATTTCTCATATATTTTTCCTTGTTTTTTTGTCTTTCCCATATATTGCGGTTCCCCCTTGATTCCTATTTTTCCTATCTGATCTATAAGTTTGGAACCCTTTTATTTGATCATCATTCCCAGTCTCTTGGGAATACCAGGTTTCACTTATATTCATTATATCTATTTTCTTTTCAATTTGGGTTAGTTCTAAGTACTCTATTTTTCTTTTTGAGTTACTCGTAACTTAACCCTGCGCATTCATCACTATGATGGTTTGCGTGTTTTCTCTTTCATTTAATATGGGTAATAATAAGGATTTTCCCATGTCTCTTTCCTGTTCTGGTATGTTGTTCTTTTCTTCATTTCCAGAAATTCTGACATTAAAAAATGCCTGGGTCTTGGCTGCCCAGTCACCCGCAGGTGAGTGAACACTCGGTGACTCTCGCGAACGAGAGGCTGAGACGGTACCTGGCGTCGAGACAGAACCTCTGGCGCCAGGTGAGGAAGTGCCAGTGCTAGCCGACACTCCTCCGGTCCAGTCTTCTTCTTCCTCGCGGAAGAGGAGACGGGCCCCATTCCCGAAGGAACAGGAGGACCGTCGGAAGTCCCAACCGTCCCACCGGAGCGAGACGGACCCTTAGAATATATACATGTATGTTTACATGTATATATTGTCACATTTAATTGTGTTGGTATTAGTGGACTGAGTTCCACATTGCTTAGCTTGTGTTATAGGTAGGAATATTAAGGTTTTTCCTTGTTTTTATCTCTTACTTCTATCTACCTTATTATTATTATTAGGTTATTGGTGATTTTGGCTAGCCTTATTTTGGATCCAACTTGTTATATATTGAGTATGTTTTCTCTCTTGGCATTTTCTCTTGATTAGGGTTTAGTGTAGTAGCTTTAGGTTATTTTGTGAGATCCAGAGAACCAGGTATTTGTTCTCTTGTTAATATATCCATGTAATGAAGTGTATTTAATCTCACAAGGTTCATTTAAGTGACTTTCTAGTTTATATTAAATATTGTCAAGTTTTCTTGAGTTTCTGTTTCCGTCCTTCCTTGTCACTGAGGTACATGTACTGATTGCAATCCTTGAGAATATAAAGACCTAAAAAGAACCTATACTGCAACCTGGGAGGTTGTAACAGTTGGCGACCGTGACAGGATTGCACTCAGGTGTACTAAGTGTTTTGATTGGCGGAACAGCGCTCAGTGGATTTACCAGTATTTGTTGTTGTTTAGTGTATTGCCTTACTCCCCCTTTAATTTTGGAATCATGGAAGAATTTATTTTTGATCCAGCTGTGTTTTTGGGATCGGCAGATTGCCTTAGGCATCTTTCTGTATTAAATAATGAGTATTTGGCGAGTTGTGCTTGCTGGTTAGGTGTGCCACTCAGGGCTGCAAACACTAGGGCCCAGTTGCTGATAGCTGTGAAAAGTAAGGTAGCTCAGGGTATGGCTGAAGGAGAAAATTTAGCTAGGGATTTTGAGTGTTGGTGATAGTGACTCAGAGCGAGAGGGTAGTGTGATTGAGGATGTGAGTGTGTTTCCAGGCCTTTCTTTGTTTGAAGATCCTCCGGGTACTTGAACTATTTTTGAAGGGCAGGTTAATTTGCAAATTAAATCAAATGTGTCCACTAACCCCTTTTTGGTAGAAAACCCTGTCCCACTGAATGTAGCCCGAGTACAGCCTGTAGTGTCCCAGGAGGACAGTGAATATAACTTAATCTGTAAGAGGATAGAGTTAATGAAGCTCGAGTTTGAAGAGAACGAGAGGGTGAGGCAGCATGAGCTAGAGATGGCCAATGTAAATTTGGAGCTGGCTAGGTTACAAGGTTCTCCTAATAGATTAAGTACTCCCTGTGGACCATCTCCTGATAAATTTAATATAGGGGCAGCTCTGTTCCCTGTATTTGATGAGAGAAATGTGCCTGCATTTTTTAAGGCTTTTGAACGGGTAGCTACCAGGTTGTCTTGGCCCACTGAGATGTGGACAGTCTTAATTCAGTGTAGGCTGGTGGGCAAGGCAATCCGGGTGTATAATTCTTTGGAGGAGGGTGTAGCCCGTGATTATAATAAAGTGAAGGCGTTAGTCCTCAAGGCCCATGACCTTGTCCTTGAGGCCTATCGCCTAAAATTTAGGAATTTTGCTAAGCACCCTGCTCTTTCATTTGTAAAATTTGCTAGGCTCAAGGAAGAGCAGTTTGATGATTGGCTAGAGCCGACAGGTAGCCTCTTTCTCCTCCTTAAGGGAAATAACACTGTTGGAGGAATTTAAGAAACATTGTAGCAAGGAACTGAGAATATATTTAGAGGAAGTAAAAGCTGTCAGTATAAGTAAGGCGGCTCAGATTGCTGATGAGTTCATCTTGACCCATCAAGCTGGGTCCGGTAATTTTAGTTCCCAACTTATTCTAAGAATGAGAATGGTCAGGGAAAAGTCTCAAGTGCTGGGCACACTAGTCTTTTCCAAAAACCGGTTAATATCTGGTAATGTGAGTAGAGGTAGTGGAACCTGCTTTTAGTGCAATAAGCCTGGGCATTATCAAGCTCAGTGTAATGCCAGAAGGAGGTATCTCCAGAGAAATGGTGACAGTAGTGGTCACAACCCTATATCTCTAATTTCGAATAAGTCTAATCCCAAGGTTGAGAATCCATCAGTGGTTGTTAGTGGTAATGAGATTAGTTGTGACAGCAGTAATGTGAATCCATCTGGGAGTAGTCAGGCATGACTCTATGATAAATATATCTGGCCTGGTAGACTGGTTACTGATTCAGGAGTCCTTAAGGTGAAATTTTTGCGAGACACAGGGTCTGCTCGGTCATTAGTATTAAAAGAATCATTAAATGGTCTAGTTAAATATTCAGGGAATTATGTAGTTCTGGGAGGGTTCCCGAAAACAGTGGTTTTAGCTCCATTGGTAAAAGTTGAGTTATCCTTCCCTGGGTATAATAAAGTAACTGAGTTGGCTGTTGTGAAGAATCTCCCCATTCCAGGTATTGATGGTATTTTGGGAAATGACATGTTGGACCATAAGGGTCTGGAATTATTCCCTATTTTGACAATGGATGCTTGTCCAGTGGCCGTGACGTAAGGCAGCTAATTTGATAAATGATGATGACTTAGCTTTAAGTAGTTTAGAAGTAGAGTTAGAAAGGCCCGGGCCAGTAGATAGTCCTAGTAGTATTAGTGATATCTTGCAACCTGATTGGGACCGTTTCACGTTTATTGAGGCTCAGAAACAAGAGTTTGATTTTGAGTTGGGTGACACAGCCGATTTAACTAAACCAAGGTTTTGTGTAATAAAAGATTTGTTATATCGAGTTAGTCGCCCATCTACACATGATCTGAACAAGACTTCTCGAGTGGAACAAATTGTGGTTCCCTCGCAATTTAGGGAGTCGGTTTTGGTTTTGAGGTTGTCACATGATGATTCTTTTTCTGGTCACTTTGGAGTACTTAAGACTTTTAAGAGGTTGGCAAAATGTTTTTGGTGGCGGATTAAAATTATCAGTAAAACAATTTGTTAGTAACTGTGAGGTTTGTCAGGTGATGGGAAAACCCAATCAAGTATTCCCTAAAGCACCTTTAAATCCAATTCCTGCAATTGGAGAACCTTTTGTAGAATTGGTAATAGATGTGGTAGGGCCTTTGCCCAGAACAAAGACTGGGTTTACTCATCTCCTGACGATTATGGACAGGGCTTCTAGATTTCCTGAGGCATTCCCAATGAAAAAGATTACCTCCAGAGCAGTATTTGAAAAGCTTATTGAATTTTTCTCCAGGTATGGACTCCCTCGTAAAATTCAGACCGACTGTGGGACGAATTTTACGAGTAAGGTATTTAGGGGTAAGTGTGCTGAACTGGCCATTCAGCACACTACCAGCGTACCTTATCATCCAGAGAGTCAGGGGGTAGTGGAAAGATTTCACCAGACACTTAAATCACTTAAATCAGTGTTAAAGAAATACTGCTATGAACAAAGAGAGGATTGGGAAAAAGGGCTTCCCTTTGCTCTCTTTGCTATAAGGAACCATCCAAATTCATCTACAGGTGTAGCTCCCTTCGAGCTGGTGTTTGGACATAGGGTACGTGGTCCGTTGGAAATTTTCCACGAATTGCTTGCATCTGGTCAGAAGGGAGAAATGAATGTGGTGGAATTTGTATAGAATTTATGGAAGAAATTAGCTAGTGCATGGAAATTTGCAGTGCATGGAAATTTGCAAGAGAAAATTTGGCTTCCTCCCAAGCAGTCATGAAATCAAATTTTGATAGGAAAACCAAGGCGCGGTTGTTTGAGCCTGGGGAATTGGTATTGGTGTTGAGTACAGACTCAGACAATTTCCTCGAACCAAGGTATAAGGGGCCCTGGAAGGTTTTGAGAAAATTGTCTGAGGTGAATTATGAAATTGAAGCCCCCGGGACCAAACGAAAGTGCTGGGTCTTTCATATTAATAGATTAAAATCTTATATTTCAGGTGGTAGAGATCCTTTAGCTATTGTATATGAGCCTGTGTCTATGGTTGTAGAACCTCCAGTGGATAACTTTGAGGACTTAGTTGGTCAGGTGTCTTCTGATGCACTCTTTAATAATATTCAAAATCTAGAGGTTTTGAAGGGAAGGCTGGACCATCTGGAAGTTACCCAGAAAAGGGATTTTATAAATTTAATCTGTTCTTTTCCAGAAGTATTTCAGAGTTCGCCAGGTAGGACGAGGTTGCTTCAGCATGATGTAGATGTGGGCAGTGCTTCCCCCATAAAGCAGAGTCCTTATCGACTAAATCCAGTGAAGAGGGACATAGTCGAGGAGGAAATAAAGTATATGCTGGAGCATGACCTCATCCAATCTTCGATAAGTCCTTGGAGCTCTCCGATAGTTCTGGTTAAGAAGTCTGATGGGAAGTACTGTATGTATGTGGATTACCGTAAGGTTAATGCCAGTACTAAAAATGACTCCTTTCCTTTGCCCCGCATTGATGACTGTCTCAATCAGATAGGGTCTGCTAAATTCATTACTAAGTTGGATCTGTTAAAAGGATATTGGCAAGTGCCCCAGTCTGATCGAGCCAGGGAAATTTCTGCTTTTGTGACTCCCTTTGGGCTTTACGAATGCAAAGTAATGCCTTTCGGGATGAAGAATGCTGCATGTACCTTTCAGCGGCTTATGAACAGAGTCATTTGTGGTTTGGAAGGCACTGAAATTTATATTGATGATTTAGTTGTTCACAGCAATGATGGCGAACTCATATGGTAAGGTTGAGAAAAGTGTTTGAAGCTTTGAGGGCCGCTGGTCTTGTTGTGAACTTAGGTAAGTGTGAATTTGGCAAGGTCAAAGTATGTTATTTATGTTATTTGGGTCATGAGGTTGGTTTGGGACAGGTAGCCCCTAAACAAGCCAATCTCGAGGCCATTATAAATTTGAAAGGGCCATGCAATGTCAGAGAAGTTTGGAGAGTTCTTGGCATGATGGGCTATTATAGGCGGTTTGTGCGAAACTTCTCGGACATTGCTCAGCCGCTTACTAAGCTGTTAGAAAAAGGACAGAAATTTGTGTGGTCTCCTCAATGTGAAGAGTTTTATTAAACTTAAACTGGTGTTGGTGTCAAACCCAATATTAATGTCCCCTGATTTTCAGAAACCTTTCATTATTGCAGTGGATGCCAGTGATGTAGGCATTGGGGGTGTCCTCTTTCAGAGAAATGAGGCTGGAGAGGTTCGTCCTGTGTCTTACTTCAGACGTAAGTTATTGGCAGGGGAGAAAAGGTACTCCACTATCAAGAAGGAGGCCTTGGCCTTGGTTCGTACTCTGCTACATTTTAAACCCTATGTGACTAATTTCTCTTTCCCTATAGAGATTTGGACTGACCATAATCCTCTAGTGTTCATCGAACGGATGAAAGGATCCAACCAAAGGATTTTAAGGTGGGCTCTGCAGTTGCAGGAATTCTCTCTGGTAATCAAACATATTAAGGGATTGAGAACTGTATTCCTGATGCCCTTTCTCATATCTAATCTTGGCTTATGTCCCTCCCTCGCCCTTCTTGTGTCTTCATTGAGTGTGTATAAAACTATATTGTGTAGTAAAATATGATGGCAAGTATGAGTGTGGGTATGAGTGAGTCCTTATCTTAGAGTTTAGTTTAGATGTAGGTTTGGTTGTGTGTTGGTTTTGTAGGTTTAGCCTCAGTAAGGTCTCTGTGTGTGTGTGTGTGTTTTTTTTTTTTTTTGACACTCGTTCGAGTTTTGGTTTAGCCTTCTTTAAGGTGCCCTATTGTCTGGTTTGGTAAGTTTTCTTTGTGAAGCTATGCTTCTTTTGTAATGTGTATTGTAGTAATATTCATAACCTTTATTTTCAGAGTTGTTCAAATATTTCTTTCTCTGGTTTTGTATCTATGGAATATTATGTTAATTCCTTTTCATTACAGCATTCTTACTGTATTTTATTTAAAAAAAATGTATTCCATGTGAATAATTTTTTGTTTTGTTCTGGGGGAGGAAGGTATTAGGTTAACATAAAATTATTATTTCTTATGTTGGTTTAAATCAGCCTTGTTTACATTAAAGTTAACTTTTTGCCGAGTATGTTTACTCTTACGTTACCGTGAAGTTAAGTGGCTTAGTCAGTGTTTTTGCGCCTCCTCCTCCTCCTTTGTGTATTAGTGAACTATCGTTTTAACAATTGTTTTATTCTTTTGCTTTGAGTGTTTATAAACACTGGGAAGGTGATGAGTGGACATGGTGGACCGGTCAACAGCAGTTAGGGTCTTGACAAGCTCTCACCAGTACTGTTTCCCATCGCAGCATTTATTTTAATTTGGAGGACGACTTTAGATACTTGCCTTTTGGACCACGCACTTGGATATTTCCCTCACGGATTCTGGAAGACGCAACTATACGTTTGTTGTGCGTGTGTCATTGGATCACGGCTGTTATATGCAGGTGTTGTTGTCACCTGCGACCTTCACGCTGCTGTTGAGGGTTTAGCAGACGCTCTGTTTCTGCCCCTTGTTCCCGTCGGAGGATTCTTACGGGACCTGTGTCATCGCTGTATCCCAGCACTGGATTTTTGTATTTACTTGCCGTGTCATCCTCGTCCAGCTGCCATATACGGGAGTGAGCGCAACTTGACTCGTTAGGTGACAAGTAGGGAGGCTGCCGCCAGGTAAGACATATTATCGTTCTTCTTGTATCGGGACAAAGTGTTGCCCTTTAGTACCTGGCATTCAGTACTTGCCCTTTTGGCAGCAGTTTGGATTGATCACGGCCCAGAATTCAACCCCTCTTCTGGTACTTCACTTGAGGTGAAATTGTGTATTTTTTGCCAATTTTGATTATTTATAAATATATATATGTATGTTTACATGTATAGTCACATTTAATTGTGTGTTGGTATTAGTGGACTGAGTTCCACATTGCTTAGCTTGTGTTATAGGTAGGAATATTAAGGTTTTTCCTTGTTTTTATCTCTTGCTTCTTTCTACCTTATTATTCTTATTAGGTTATTGGTGATTTTGGCTAGCCTTATTTTGGATCCAACTTGTTATATATTAAGTATGTTTTCTCTCATGGAATTTTCTCATGATTAGGGTTTAGTGTAGTAGCTTTAGGTTATTTTGTGAGATCCAGAGAACCAGGTATTTGTTCTCTTGTTGATATATCCATGTAATTAAGTGAATTTAATCTCACAAGGTTGATTTAAGTGACTTTCTAGTTTATAATAAATATTTTTTAAGTTTTCTTGAGTTTCTGTTTCCGTCCTTCCTTGTCACTGAGGCACATGTGCTGACTGCAATCCTTGAGAATATAAAGACTTAAAAAGAACCTGTACTGCAACCTGGGAGGTTGTAACATGCAGACAAAAATGGAGATAATAAAAAAGTATGAAGCTGGCATGCGGTAGAGTGTGGTCGCTAAGGAATACGGCCGAAATCCGTCAACGATAGGCACCATCCTTAAGCAGAGGGAAGCCATCAAAGCAGCTACACCTTCCAAAGGTGTGACTATTTTGTCCAACAAGAGGAGCCATGTGCATGATGAAATGGAGAGGCTGCTTCTTCTATGGATTGAGGACAAATCGTTGGCGATACGATAACCGAGACGGCAATCTGCCAGAAGGCCAGTGGTATTTTCGGCGATCTGATTGCCCAAGCCGAAGATGACGGAGGAGAGGGGACATCGACGGCAACCCCAGAGTTCAAGGCTTCTCATGGGTGGTTCGAAAAATTCCGTAAACGGACTGGCATCCATTCGGTGGTGAAGAAATTTATATTTTGTAAAATATGTAGAGTATAAAAAAGTAAAAAAAAAAATGTAAAAATAAAAAAAGACAAAAAGATAAAATTTAATTTTAAGTTTTTTGTAAAGTTAAGTGTTACAGTTTTTTAATGTTTCGTAAAGTTAAGTGTATGTATCTGCCGTTTTGTCCTCCTCCTCTGTCGCCACTTTCGGAGATAGCCTCACTCGAAAGATAAGCTTCCACATTTTACTACATACGTACGGATGTACGTACAGTATTTCTTGTATACCATGTACACTAATACACTTTATTTACAGGTACTATGTAGTACATATTAGCAGTACGTATTAAGTTAGGTATTGAATGGTCCAAATTGTTGTGGTATTTCATTGTTTATAGGTCAATTTAGCTTTATTATGAAATTTACTGGGGTGTTTTTGGAGGGCTTGGATTGGATTAGCCATTTTACATGTAAAATGCGGTTCAAGATACAAAAAATGATATTGTTATGATACAATAAAGTTTCATACATACTTACCTGGCAGATATATACGATTAATGGCTCACCCAGCCTTCCCGCAGGAGACAGGTGGATGAGAGAAAATATGATAGAAAACGGGAATGGTTCCTAATCCTGCCACCCAGGGCAGGACGGTAGATCACCTGACCTACCTGCAGCGTGTGCCTCGAAATTTGAATTTCTGTCGGGGACGACGGAGTCTTAGCTATGTATATATCTGCCAGGTAAGTATGTATGAAACTTTATTGTATCATAACAATATCATTTTCATACAATCAACTTACCTGTCAGATATATACATAGCTGATTGACACCCTTTGGTGGAGGGTAAGAGACAGCTAACATGGAATAGACAGGTAAACAACATATGTTGTAGGTATAAATAAACCTTGGTTCCTATCTGATAGGTGGTAGACTTCATATGGCTGTTGCCAAGGAGTCTGCATCACCTCAAGAAACTTTAGCGAGATATGTGATCTGTGGCCAAGAGTTCTTGTGGGTCTGCCGATGGGGTCTTATCCACTTACTCGGCAGAGCCTAAAAGGTACTTGTCAATGGGTGCTAATCCACTTATATGACAATACACCTATGCCTATTGGCATAACTAAGGAGCGCAACACCGATCCCGATCACCTGATCCTAACACAAGGGTTCGCGCTCAAATTGAAAAGAGTTATCCGCACACTCCTTTCAAAAACCGCAATAATTTCACTAAGTTAAATAACTTTAACTCAAAGTTAAGGATCAGTGTCGGCTCCTTATCCCAGTAATGTATCCACGGAAACGTATAAACCAAAAGAGAAGGATCTCTCGTAGGTTAACTTGACATCCTTTGTGTAATGAGAAGTCAACACAGAGCTGCCTCTACCGTACAACACAGCTAATATGTCTTATATGACATATTGTAATGTAAAGAACAAGAATTTGCAAAAGTGCGCACTTCCTGCACTTTTAATTCTCAGCTGTTTGAAGGAATCAAGTCACTTATGAAGTGCTTAGGAGATCTCCATGTTTCAAAGAAGACCAGGGCTTTCTTGAAATGGATCTCTCTCGTCTGAAGCCTGAAGCCTGGCAGGAACCTCGCCTCTGGCTGGTGCTTCGCTCTTGGTTGGAGCCTAGCGCTTGTCTGGTACCTTTTGCTTGACTGGCACCTCGCAGCTGGTTGACGCCTCGCGCCTTAGCTGGAGATTCACGCCTGTCTGGCGCCTCGCGCCTGCTGATGCCTCGCGTCTGGCTGGCGCCTTGCGCCTCGCTGGCACCTCGCGCCTGGCTTGAGCTTCGCACCTAGCTGGCGCCTCACGCCTGGTTGGCTCCTCACGCCTGGTTGGCTCCTCACGCCTGGTTGGCTCCTCGCGCTTGGCTGGCGCCTCGCACCTGGCTGGTGCCTTGCACCTGTTGGCGTTCGAGTTTGCCTGATGTCTGGCTGACTCTCGATCTCTGTTCCAGGTTGGCTCTTTTTTAGCATCTGGAGCCTGGCTGGATCCTTCCCACTTGCTTGAGCTTCTAGCTTGGTAGAGTCTTGAGGTTGCCTGGCGATGTACACATCGGACATTCTTATCTGTCCGATTTGTTCGCCTTGGCATCTGGCTTGCGTTACATTGTCTGAAAGTCCTGAAGAACCACAATGGTTCATCAGGAGACAGGAGAAGAACGGAAGAAATTCTTCCACTCTGAGCTTTCAGCCTCTCCGGCAATGGGAGGTGATTGTATCCAGCTACCTCTAGTAGACGATAGGAATCTAACAGTGCGAGAGATAAGAGTCTTTATCCGATGAGGATCCTTCGTGATTACTTCCTTTGCTAACGAGATCTCTTCTGAAATGATGATGAGGTTTCTCGTTGCCGAATCTTCCCTATCCTTGCTCTAAGGAAGGGAAGGAGCCTGGACGCCGAAGGTAACTCCGAGCTGAAATTGGGCGGACCCCTGATTTCTAGCTCTAATGTATCTCTCTGAATGTCTTCTGGGATCTATTTCGAGTCCTCCTCGTATTCAAAAGACTCTGTAGGAAAAATGTTTTAACCATTTCTTCTTTCATAGAAGAAAACATAAGTACTCTGTCTGGACAACGAAACTCTCTCCGAAATCGTTGAGTCAGGAATAGAGGGTTAAATTTCTTTTAACAGACATATGCTGATAAAAAATCGTTGCCAAGTCTCCACTGAATAAGATGCGAGATTCCAATGCTCAAAAACTTCAATATTTTCTTGGCAGTTTAGGGCCAAGAGAAAACCAAGAATTCTCTCCTAAAATTTTCCAAGACATTTTTATGAGGAGCAGTTCCATCTTGTCAGAACACAGAATCTGAGGCCCAAAATAGGATCCCATTCTAAGTATAGGATCTCCTACCTTTATCGTATAGAGGTATTGTATAAGATCCCGAAGATCTTAATTCTCTGCTATCTCTAATACTCTTTGTCGAGACAGAGTATATAATTTTACAGTATTCATTGAAAGCAGAAAATACAAAGGTGATACTTCCCCCTGAAAGGGAAGAAAAACCACTATGTGGTTCACATAGGAATCGGAAGAGGACAGTTTCCCCCTTTCATCTAGCACGATCTTCAGCCACTCTATGTCTAGCCTGTTTGAAGGAATTATCAAGCTTCTCTTGAAAATCCTCTCATTCGTGTTTACTACTGGTCAGTCTGCACGCAGACAGACTCAGATTGGATAGGTTTTTTCAGGTCCATTATTTATAATAGATTCCGATAAAATCTCTAATCTCTTAGAAAAACCCTTCCGACCCATGCTGAGAGAATAACGTGACCTCTGTGAATCCAACCTCTCTATGGCCAAAATGAGGCATTCATCTTCTTCCTTTGACGCCCATTTATCTTAATATCTGTTAAGAATATATATAACTAGGGGAAAAAGACTAAAGTTTATTCCCCATTAACAGTAAAGATGGCGTATTGTTACCTTTTGTTCGAGAATAAGGCAGCAGTTTGTAGGAAGAAAGTCCTTATTACACCTCGCGAAGAGATCTATAAAGAAGGTTCTCTCAGACTTCACAACTCTTCCAATAAATGTTATACTGATGTTTAACAGTTATCGTTGATCGAGAAGGTTGTCTCGGAAGTGCAAACTGATACCACGAACCTCTTGATATCATTTCGTTCCGTGTTCTTGTTCTCAATAGCTTCTATTTGTAAACGGGAACAGTGGAGTAAAAAGAGAAATTCTCGATGCTCCTAGAGATAAGATAGAGACTGATGGACTTATAGGTTAATAATTCGCTAAATCGAGAAAAGATCCTGTTAGGTGAATCTTACTCTTCTGGCGTTTCTGGCTTGCGCCGGGATGGAGCTATTAAAACGTATTATAGTCCATCCAGGGACATCCTTCTGACATGAAAAGGATGTTTCCCATCGAACTCATCCATCTTCTCCTGAGCAAAATTTGATTCTAAAAGATTATGCTATCTTCATGCGTTTCTATAAAGCATGAGATAATTATCTCATATCGTGCTCTGCCGTATAAGAATCCATTATAAAGCCGCACATTTTAGGTAAACATCATTAATCTAGGAAAACTATGTAAGGACGTTAAGAAACTGTAGTCTACTTCGGTGTGTGCATATGACTTGACCATACCGTAGTCTAAAGGATGATTTTCTTTTACATTCTTTCTTTCCTCCGAGGCCGAGGGAGAATGGAAAAAAAATTTATCTTTGTAAAACAATTTTGTGTTACACGAAGGAGATCCTAACAAGAAGCAAGGATCAAAGAGAAAGATTCCAGTTTCCTATTACATGGGCATAAAGCTGTAATGAAACGGGTTGCTAAGGTCTTGTAATCTGAAAGACCTGCACCCTCATTGACTTCCTAGTCTATTATGTCTTCCATCTCTTGTTCCAAATGTTGGTAGAAGAGAGGGAGTCACCTAAGGAGAGAGCCTCTCTTCACAAAGAGAAGGACTATTTCTCCGAAACAAACCCTCATGACAGAGATGAAGTCGCTTAAGCGAACACTAATTCCCTGTCATGATAAGATTGTTCAGGAAAACAACTGATCTTGTGACAAATCTCAAAATAGGAGAGTCTTTGTGAAATCTATCACCAAACACAAAGAAGCTTGAGATCCTGGTGCCTGGCGTCTGGCTGACGCTTGGTTGGAGCCTTGGCTCCTAGCATCTGGAAGACGCCTCGTGCCTGGATGACGCCTCTCGTCCGCCGAGCGTCCTGGCTGACGCTTCGCGCTTGGCTGACGCTTCGCGCTTGGCTGACGCTTCGCGCTTGGCTGACTCCTCACATCTGGAAGACGCCTCGCGCCTGGAAGATGTCTTGCACTCAACTGGCATCCTGGCTGGCGCCTCGTGCTTCGATGACGCTTCACGTCCGGAATGAGTCCTGGCTAGAGTCTCGCGTCTGGCTGATTCCACGCCTCTGTATGACGCCTCGCGCCTGGAAGACGCCTCACGTTTAGCTGGCGTCTTGACTTGCGCTTCGCGTCTGGTATATGCCTCTCTCGCTCTCGATCTAGACCGAAAATCTTCTTCTACTTGTTTAGAAGACGAAGCTTCATGTCTGAAAGACGCCTCGTTTTTGGCAGGAGAGAGAGGACGAGACTTCTTGATCGGAAGAGAAACGTCCTTCTTACGAGGAGGATGTCTAGCCATAACTCCTACCAAGGAGGCTAGCTTCTCTTGAACAGCCAGTAGGATACTCTTAGAAGCTTCTCCCGCGTCCTCTTCAATGGGAGGGGAGGGAGACCTCGTAGGAGTACGATCCGCTACGTCCATATAGGGGGACGTCGACACAACTTCGCCTTCTTGATCGAGGAGGGAGCTTCATCAGTGAAGCGCTCTGGCTCGAGTTCAAAGAAGGTTCTTCCAAAGCCTTTTCAGGGGCCTGGAAAGATCCGAGTCTTTCCACCCTCGATTAGGTGAAGGAGAAGCAGAAGAAGAGAAACACACTCGCAGGACGCTTTTTCTGAAGCGGTCCTTCAGAGACTTCTAGCGGACGGGATTCCAGAAGGAAGAGGTCCTCTTTCCGAGAAGGACCCTCCTTAGTACTCCAACCAACGAAGATATCTGCTGTAGTAACTTTCCCAGGATCTTCGTAGCTACTTCTTACTTCTCCGTATCCGATCTAGGGGAAGGAGGATAGACTTCCGTAATACTTTCCGGGATATAATCCAGTTACTTAGAGATTTCTAAGAACTTTAGAAGGTCTCGAAAATTCGTCAGAATTTCCTCCTTTTCGATGAGGAATCGGATAACGAAATCACTATCATAGGATACCTTTCCAACGGTTATCCTTGGCAGTCTGGGACGCTACTACAGATCCTGCCTAGGGGACGCCCGACTGGAGGCGATTCTCTGAAACCTCCTTACGGCTTTCGACATTCCTTCTCCTCTGAGTTTGTGAGCTTGGAAGAGGTCTAGGCCTGAGAGCGAGACAGAGCCGATCGGGCGCACCCTCATTATAGGACGCCTTTCCAATGGCGAACTTGGCAGTCTGGGACGTGCTACAGAACCTGCCGAGGGGACGCCTGACCGGTGGGGATTCTCTATAACCTCCGTAAGGCTTTCGACTTTCCTTCTCCTCTGGGCATGGGAGCTTGGAAGAGGTCTAGGCCTGGGAGCGAGACAGAGCCGATCAGACGCACCCTCCACTGCAAAGGGGAACACTAAAATCACTTCTTACATTTCAATAGCTCGTATTTTGAGCTACAATCCTTTGTCTTCAAATTGCAATATGAATTTGAAGATTCTGAGAAGTAAGAAGGAGATGAGGATACAACACTACTAGTATTGTTAATGCTCTAACTGCTCGTTAGTACGAGAGCTATAAAAACTTCTAAAGGAAGCGTAACTAATTCTATTTTTCTGACTTCCTCAAGAATGAAGTTAGCTTAAACTTCCTCAATCAATTCTAATATTTACTACACGTTATTAATGAATAAATATTAAAATTTTCCTTCTTGCAAACTATGTGAGTGTCTACCAAAAAGTTCGGTTGTTACACGTAAACAATTCTTCGAAATTTTCGAAGCCAAAGTTATTAAAACAAATTAATATGCGTATGCCGAACCAAAGACCCAGTACTTCCCTGCAAGAGATAGCCCAGAAGATCGATGGCGATGAAATCCAAAAATCCAGTCAGGAGGAACTGCAAACGTTGTTTACATTCCAAGCGACAGAGAAAATATGATAGAAAACGGGAATGGTTCCTAATCCTGCCACCCAGGGCAGGACGGTAGATCACCTGACCTACCTGCAGCGTGTGCCGCGAAATTTGAATTTCTGTCGGGGACGACGGAGTCTTAGCTATGTATATATCTGACAGGTAAGTTGATTGTATGAAAACTCATGATATGAAGGCCGCCTTGGAACGGATTAATTTCGTATCTCAAGGTACCATTGTATAGGCAATCCCTAGTGTGTTCCTGCCATTCACTGGCAATCTTTTAAGCATTCAAATAAAATAGGGGGGTTGAGGAGGATTCAGTTGCCTCTTTTCAGTACATAATACTTCGGGTTTTATTTCACTGAACATGTAACTTAAGCCTATGACAGGAGTTTCCAGTAACTGCTATTGACCTTGAGGTAAAAAAGAAGAGAAAAATATTCTCTACACTCTGGGAGATTATTTGTAAGACATGACATTCCATAATGACCAAGGCTTGTCCCCTCATTGCAGAATCTTCTTTCAATTCTATTTTCATGATTTGCTGTTAATTTCCTGCATGAATTCGACAATAGAAAATTATTTTGAAAATTAAGTGGGAAAAAAAAAAAGATTGCTTCTACTCATGACATTTCTTTCATTTTGTTGTAAAAAAAATAATATATACTAATACATTGGCCCGAGATAAAAGCTTATTGTAACAAAAGAATTCATTTTCCAATATATATTGAATGTTTCCTATGAAAATCACTTTTGGCAACTAGAGGAGTCACTACTTTCATAGACTTGCTTTTTTTTTGACTCAGTAGTTGAGAGAAGGCCAATAGTATATTATAATAGCTGCTTGGTGGACTTGAGAGAAGGCCAATAGTATATTATAATAGCTGCTTGGTGGACTAAGTTGTTTCGTTCCCACGCTGTGTTTGGTAGACCAGAGTCAAAGGGTCAGCAAAATCAATTTCCACCCATGATGGAAATTCACTTTCGGGTAAGTAACTCAACGACTGCATATTGTCATAGTACTAGGCCTAATAGCCTAAATTCCATAGATCTCTCATCCAATGTTATACTTCTACCATGATTAGATCCCCATTAACCTGATCAGTAGCATTAAGTGAATAAATCCATCTAGCAGATGTTTTAGAACTAGACTACACCTCCTTTGAACAAATATGTTTAGTCACTTATTAAATGTTGGCAACTATAAACAGGTTGAGAGAGTCCATTACAGGCCC